>NC_050455.1:11964387-12134387 GCF_903995425.1 Onychomys torridus
CCGTAAATACAGAAAACATTAACTGGTCACTGAGGGGATCCAATTTACAACCCATAGAGACAACTCACACAGCTCACTGACACTGGTGAGATTGGGTCTGTGATGGGGCACTCAGCTCTGCTCCCCCACCCAGAAGCAAAGCTCATCCTGAAGATGCAATTAAATAGATTTATTCCACAAGTTTCTCCAGTCGGTGGCTATTACTCACTCTTACTTCATTGAGCTCTGATCTATAGAATGTTCACGGCGTGCTCAGGTACCCTTTAGACAGCAACAGTACTTGTTATGAATTTCTGATGCAAAAACCATCATGGGAGGAATTAATGTGTGTTATTTAACTTTTTTTTATCTAAGTGATTACGTTTATTTTAACTTATCTGTCTCTTCTCCATTCTTCTTCTAATCTAGAATCACTGCACCTATAGATCTTACAGCTTGAATTAGGACGGATCGGGCTCGGTGTTTGTTTGTTTGGTTGGTTGGTTTTTTTAAATCAATTTCAGATGTTTTACAGATTTAGACTTTAATAAGAAGGAAAAGAATGTGTTTAGTTTTTTGGAGGTGTGCATTATATTTTTGTTTGATTCTATCACAAATAACAGGACATGAGCCTGAGCACAAAGCACAGCCAGAGTTGCTCTTCTGCATGCATAGTAGATGATGCTGTAGGGTACGAGTCTTCAAAGAGCAGCATGAACAAGTGTGAAACACCACTGCTGTCTGACATATACTGCAGTGTTTTCCAGAGCAAGAATTTTCAAGACATAAACAAGGGTGGGGCTACTTACAAGGAACCAAAACCTTAGACTAAATGTTTCAGATTGAAGGAATAACCAAGGAAATCAACAGTTTAATGTAAACAGTAAAGACAAAACAGGAGAATCGATAAAATACTGAATACACACATGACCACACAGACATGTAACTGTCAGTAATTAGCATGCAGGAATCACAAAATGAAGAAGCTGGAGTCTTAAGTTGAAACTTGTTACAATCAACAGCATGATTGTGTCCTTATTTAAATACTCATCTACATTTGGGGGCTTTGCAGACTTTGAATCCTATAAGATCCTTATCAACCAGTAGTTTGCACTAGTCTTCCACTAGCTGTAGAGTGAATACAATTAAGAATGTAATCTGTAGGAAAGAAAAATGTTGGGAAAACATGTAGCATTATTAGCATCAAATATTACAAATTAAAACAACAATGCAACAGGCCCAGGGCTTCAAGGAACAAAGCTCCTATTAGATTTGTTTACTAACCTACTCAGTCACTTAACGAGGTGCAGTCAGTGTAAAGTTACTGGCTCTCAAAAAGAATTGTAACGTGCTCTACTGCTGTTCAAAGAAAGACCCAGGTAAGGGTCTGGACATACTCTTTTCTCCCAGAATCACAAAAGCAAACATTGGAAAGGTTGCCACAAATCTGAGGAGCACGTGAAGGACATGCAACTTTCTACATATTTCCACAACAGAATCGGGCACTGAAGAAATCATAACACCAGGTGGTAGGAGGCATGGGTTCCTCCTCCATCAGTCACTGGGGGGAATTGGGAATTATAGAGGGAAACTTGAGATGATGAGCAGGCAGAGACACTCTCAACATTCTCAGAGAAAGCAGTACGACAGGGAAAACCTTGCTTTAAAGAGGAGCTAAGTTTGCAAGCTTCCAAGACAAATGGAGAATGCAGAAAAGAGATAATGGGGGAAACCAGATAGGAGTGCATTATGGATGTTGCTTTAAATGTTTGTAAACTTGCACATATAGGGGAGAAGAGTGGCTTGGATCTTAAGTCCCAGATTGAATTATGTCCTCTAGTGTCTCTTTTTGCTAGCTATAGCATTAAAACATGGTTTTTGAAAATAAAATCATTCCTTTTAGAAATTGGAAAAATGTTTGAAAATAATAGTCAAACCCAAAGTGGAAGGCTATTCCAACAGGCAATGAGAGAAGAGAAATATGAAAGAATATAAAATTTCTGACAAAGAAAATTTAGCAAGAAGGGGTGTTCTGAATTGGTAATCATTTAATTTAAAGAAATCTTGAGAATGCTTGAAGACAGAGAAGGTAAAGGTACTTAGGTGTGAATGTTAGGGTAGATCTTACATAGATATCAGCATATTAAAGTATGTGTGGGTCAGCAGTTTCTACCTTTAGTTCTCTGCTCTTGTGCATCACCAGAAAGGCCCTTCTAGAGAGGAAGCAGGTATAGTTGGAAAGGGAAAAAATAAAACGAAAGACCACAATCATCACCACTGTCACCACCACTCAGTCCAACAAATTTCTCTTGGTTTATATAATTCATCTTTGACCTTCTTTAATGATACTGTCCTCCGTCTACCTAATTGTGTCTCTGACAAGAACTTACTCATTCACTAGGATATGCCAAACACCATGAAATGTTCAGGCTAAACCCTCTGTTGTAAGCAATGAAGCTTGCTTCAAAATGCTTAGTACTCACTTTCACATGCAGACATTGAGACTTGGCATTTACCATTTAGAATGTTTAGAATTTCATATTGCTTTGTCTTTTCACTAGGGATTTAAACTGATTTTCAATTCCAATGAGTTTCTCCAGACAAAGTAGAGGGTGGATATATGTTTTTGCACTGAGTGTTTTAATCTTTAATAGCAACACACTGTTCTAACAGCTGTTGTATACGATGACAGACAGTCTCAGGCCACTTCTGTTTGCCCTGCAGATGTATCAAGCAATGTGCAGATTGGCAATCAAAGAAAATATTTTCTCACATTTAGTGACCCAAACACGACCATGGGTGATTTCTAAGTGATGGCACACTGCATCTGCCTAAACTAGAATGGAAATGAAGACACAAAGGATGTTGAAGTCTACAGATCTGCTCATCGCTTCCTCAGCAGAAAACCCCACCTTCCCGAGTTTCCTTGCTTAATTCCACCTTGGGGTATTGGGCTTGTTACTTTCCTTACAGCTTATTTTCAGAAGGGAAAGTGAATCTAAGCAGTCTATAAGGGAAGTAGATTGCTCAGAGACTGAGATCAGATCCTGCTACTGGACTGTGTTGTTTTCAATTGTATTAAATTGGAAAAGGGATTCCAAGGACACACCTCCCCGGTCACTTCAGGTGACAAGCAGCCACAATATAAACTGGTGTAAGAATGGAAAGGTTGGAGCGACGTCCCAGCTCCTGCTTTTGGAGGGCAATTGCAGACAGCCTGAGGAAAGGCAGCCTGATGGGCAGGCAGGCGTGCTGGCTTGCTTTCCCTTCCCTCTGCCACCTCAGCTTAGCTGTGTGCAACCCCTGTGCCAGTGACATGGAGGGAGTTGGTCCCTCTGAACTGTCTCAGTGGCACTGAATTCAATGTGATTATTTGAGTAGATTCATAAACTCGTCTGTTTGGTAGTCTGCTAAAGCCAGAATGCAAAGATTGTCCATAACCAAAGAAGCTAAAATGTTAGAGGATCTGGGGTAGAAGGCAGCCAAAGTCATGGAAATTAGAATTCCACAGTGGCTTTGTGGTACAAGATCTACTTATGAGCCTGGGCTGATCATTTGTGAGCTAAGAGGAGATGTCCACAATATTACTCCTAGAATAAGGCTTTGAAATGAAATATCTCCCAATGACATGGAAAAACCTGTAAATCAGTGATCTACATATAGCTCTGAATTAATATTTATTATGAAAAGTTTTTAAGATATTGTCTATCCTCCAGAGTATCCTCCCCTTAGTTATTCAACACTAATCTACTGAAAAGGGATGTTACAAATGAACCTGGGGTATTAATAAATGTTCCTGAAGCAGGGAGACTCCCCTGGATTTTCTAAGTAAACCCAATATGATCACACCAGACCCATGACATTTGGACACAGTTTCAGTGTGTCTCCTAACCATTCATAGATCATAAATTTGGCCTCCAACTTTCTTGGTGTAGTAGAGCCTAAAGACGTCAGTTGGGTATAGGGAAACAGGGTTATTGAAGACATTTCTATTCTACAGGACTGCAGTTACTCAAGGACCACAGTTCATGTGGCACCAAGTGCTTATGAACGAGCAAGCCTGCTTGCCAAGCATCCTCTCTATTTTATATTGCTTCTGTCACACCACAGTCTGCTTTGTTGAGAGCTAGTCAAGGGTCTGCCACCAAACACAAAACCCACGGGATCACCTTATCTTGGATTTTCAGCCTCTCCAAATTGTGTGGTAAGTAATGCTGTTTCTCCTTGTAATGTATTTAGCCCTGGGCATTTCATTGCAGGGATTGATTTTGGGATACTATAAGTCCCTAGAAGGAGCAGAAGAAGGGAGCTGGAGAAAAGAAATAAAGGAGGAGGTGAAACAGATTTAAAGCTGGAGTAGCATTTGATCCTCCTGCTGTGAGGCATAAGGGGATACTTGAAGATCATGAAAGTCTCCAGAAAAGCACCTTGGGAGGACTGAGCACGGAGTTCACTGGCAAAGGATTTGTCTATTGTGTAGAAGGCCCTGGGCTCCGTTTCCAGCACTTCAGAAAATGAAAGATGAAATGACTTGGCTTTATCCAACAGTTCAGTGAAGATTTTTCCTTCCATGTTCCATAG
Organism: Onychomys torridus; assembly: GCF_903995425.1. Taxonomy (NCBI): domain Eukaryota; kingdom Metazoa; phylum Chordata; class Mammalia; order Rodentia; family Cricetidae; genus Onychomys; species Onychomys torridus. Next base: position 11,968,948 of record NC_050455.1, read on the forward strand.
TTTAGGGAAAAATACTTTTTCTATTTTGTCACCCAGAACCATGGTTAGTTTTTCCATGCATCTTTTTCACAGACATGGGAACATAACTCAAAATTGTTTTCAATCAATATTTAGGTATCAGGATGGGGAGATGGCTCAACCAGTCAAGTGCTCATCTTGCAGGAAGAACCCGAGTTAATCCCCAGAGCCCATGTGAAAAAGCCATGCTTCATGTTACATGTTTGCAGTCCTAGCAATGGAGAGATGTAGAAAAGAGGAGCCCTGAACTTTGCTAGGCAGGGAGCTTAGCCTACTTGACAAGTTCTCTGCAATTGATCGACCTTGTCTCAAAAGCAAAAGGTGGCTGCTACCTGAGGAACAACCCATAATACTGCCTCTGACAGCCACATGCAAACACACAAGCATGCATATACATATCACAGATATATGCACCTGCATACACATGAACATTCACTCACAAACACACATACAAAATAGTCAGGGATACAACAGAGCCTTATGGTAATACATTATGCAATGTATATTTTTTTTCCGTGGTCCTTAAAGAATTTTGTACAGTGTGTTTTGATCACATCCATCCCCCTAGCTCCTCCTAGATCTATCCTCTCCTTACCCCCACCCCCAACTTTGTGTCTTCTTAAAGAGAATCAAGTTTGTTTTGTGTTGACTTTAGAGTCTTAAATGTCTGGCCTCCACACTTTATTTTTCATTCTTCTACAAGAAATGTAAGGTGTGTATAATTTTACATATTTCTCTTTGCCCTACTAAGGGGTTAGATCTGGGCACAGATTCATGTTCTAGAATGTCAAGCATAGCTTGGCTCCTTTAGTAATTAAATACATAATATAGAACTAACCTGTCTGAAAAGAGGCCTGGCCTTCCCCCTTTTAAATTGGGAGGCATCTTTAAGTCCCTAGAATATGATTACTTGTAAGGGGGCTGTGGGCATTGCATGGCCCAAAATTATGACTGATGATGGAGACTTTGGCCCACACTGAATTACTTCAAACTTGTTTAGGAATACCCACAATTGACTGTAGATTAAAGGACTACCAACTGGGCAATATGTAACTGAGCTCCAGTTAAATTCTAGACAAAGAAGCTTCCTTGGTTGGCACTCCTCTACGTGTATTGTACTGTCTCAGGTTAGAGAAGAGATAATAACATCATCCATGACCTGAAGAGGAGGGATATGGCTGTGCATCCAGATCTCTCCAGGACTCTGGACCATTTTGTTTTACTTGCTTAATTTAATTGTATCTTTTCTATATGATGAGACTACAACTATAAATGCAATATTCTGAATTCAACGAGATTTCCAGCAAATCTTCAAGCTTAAGAGTGGTTGTGGGAAATCCCCAAACTTGGGGTCAGCTGATGTCTGCAGTGAGGACATTCTAGTCTCATAGAGACTGTGTCCTCTGGGTGAATCATTTAAATTCTGCTTATTCCAAGTGTGGTGACCATAGAGCAGATGTCAGAGGTTTGGTGCACAATGTGTATTTTTTAGAGGAGCATTTAAGTTTCTATTTTATTTGATCCTATTATTCCTGACTGTACCCTCCTATCTTATAGGTGATGGTTGTAATCTTGAGCCAGATGCCAACTGAAATTGAGAGTTGGTATCACTCTTCGTACTTGAGCAAGGGGTTCTCTGTGAACAGAACCTTAGTTTCCAGTGAATGAGTGTCACAAAGATAGATATGCTGTCTGTGTTCTGCTGACCTTTGAACTTCAGAAGGCCAGTTACTCATGTGTGTTTAGTTTTATGGAGCTTTAATTCCCCTTGGTGAAGAAGGCCACCTGGGCACCCATGATCCCCAGTAATGATACCCTAGGTCTTAACGATTTAGTGAACGTTTTTAGGATGTTTGTGTGATGGGGAAGGAGAGAAGTGACCATTACAATCCCTTACATGTATTTTAAAAAACTGAGCAGTGATGGGAAAGCCTTTTTCAATGTCATTCAGTTTAAGTTCTCAAAACATAACTGTAAAATTAGAAAAATGCCATATTTGCTGCCTACCTTACTAAATTGGCTCATGAAGGAAATGACCCTTACCCTTGAGATAAAAAAAAATGCTGTTTAAATTTTTAAAAGGTAGGAAGAGTGAAGAATCTTTTGTCTTGAAGCTGTTCTGTCTCAGAATGCAACTCTAATGAAAACTCATGGGCAAGAATGCAGAAATGGAGTCAAAAGCTAAAAATACTTTTCACTGTTTTTTTGTTTTTGTTTAGCACCTTCATTGTCTCTTTCATAAAGTGTGTCTCACATTATAAAAATCAACAAAGGTTATCGAAAAGCATTTTCATTATTTTATATTGTACTGAAAATGAACTTACACAATACAACAGTTTATATATTTCATTTCCTTCCTCTTTATAGCCTATTTCATTTTCTTTCAAACTGTTATGATTGTCATGGCACCCAAACTTGAGATGTGCGGTTCCCTCAGGAGGTCAGGTATGTGTATTTTCTGCAAGCAAATAAACCAGACAGTGGAAGAGCGATTAGGTAATGTTGACAAACCCACCTCACACACATACACTCCCAGAACAGTGAACAAACACTGCTTTGTCAGAGCGTCATGGACAGATCTTTAAAAACTCTTAATTCTCACAAGAAACGTACAGTGCTTTGACTTAGGGATAGGAAGTAGCTGATACTTGAAATCTCTGGCTACTGAAAACGGGTCCCTGCTTGCTCAATTGCTTCAGTTAGATCTGTCCCTATGATCACTGCAATCCTAAAGATGTCGCATTTCTGCAACACTGATTTTTTTTCTTAAAGTAAGCTGAGGTGAGCTTCCTGAAGGTAAGGATGTCATGTAAAGGTAAGTGGTCAGGATAATGGGATACTGAGAGGTCCTCCCAATTATATCAATAATCAAAAAAGGAAAATAGTGAGATATGCTACTTGCCACTGCTCATTTATGTGTTGCTCTTGATTACACTAAGTCACATATATATGCATATTAAATGCTACATAAACACACACACACACATATACATAATATGTAATGCTACAATGAATGATTAGTAGTATAGTTTAGACAATGCCATAGCAAGACTCGGAGGCCCAATTTCTTTAAACATTTTTGATAAGAGGTAAGTATGTTTTCTTCTCTCTCTCTCTCTCTCTCTCTCTCTCTCTCTCTCTCTCTCTGTCTGTGTGTGTGTGTGTGTGTGTGTGTGTGTGTGTGTGTGTGTACATGTGAATGCACTGAAGATAAAAGTCATAGCCTAGTACATGCTAGGCAAGTAATCTACTACTGGGTACATCTACAATCACTTGAAGATGTATGTACATATACTTCCTTCTGTAGAGGGTAGCCATTACAGCCTTGGCCTGGAAGTTCCAACCCCCATTGAGGCTTTGGTAATGGTCACGCCTACAAGACAGGGCTGAGAAAAGACACTGAAGACCCAGGATTGAGATGCAAGGGAGCTTTTGGTGCCTGGACGCTGGACACAGGTGGAGCTGCTGCAGGTGCAGATCTTGGTGGTAGTGAATGGAGTTCTCTGCATATATATGTGTTTTAAAGATGTATTTATTTATTATGTATGCAGTGTTCTGCCTGCACATACCCTTCCTTCTTTTCTTTGAATTTTTAGAAACAGCATATGAAAATGATGCTTCAGAGTCTTCCAGTGAAGTTGTTCCTACTTCTTAGAACGAGGGACCTGTGATCTATGCCAATGATCTTTATTAAGAATTAACAATTACACTCTATGAGATGGAGCACATTCTTGATACTGCTTGAGTGATGAAGAATCAAAGACTAGATAGCCCAGAGTTCTAGAGTAAAACCAAATACAATTGGTCTTGAAAATATAGTAATAAAATGAATCTTAATATTCTGCTATACTCATAGATCATTGCCTTATTAAGCCAGCATCAGATAAAATTCCTTCTGCAGCAGATGGTAACAAATACAGAGACTTATAGTCAGACATTACAAGAGAGACAGACAGACAGAGAGACAAAGAGAAACATTGGAACATACAGCTTTAAATGGGATGTCTCCAACAAGTCTCTTAGGGAACCCCATGGAAGATGATGCAGAAAGAGTTTAAGAGCCAGATGGAATGGAGGAGACCAGAAGAAGCCGGGCCTCTAAATCAACTAAGCAAAGCTCATAGGAATTCACAGAGACTGAAGCAGTAAACATAGGGTAAAAACAGAGCCTACAAGGTCTGCACTTATTTCTTTGTGTATATACTATAGATTTTAGGTTAGTACTTTTTTTTATGGGACTACTGAGTATATGAACAAGTAAGTTTCTGATTCTTGTGCCTGCTCTTGGGCTCTTTTCCTTTTGTTGGTTTGCCTTGGTCAACTTCATCTGATGGTTTTTGTTTTATCTTACTATATTTTACTTTGTTGTGTTTTATTGTTATATCTTAGAAGCCTGTTCTCTAATGAGCGACAGAGAGGGGAATTGATCCTGATGGGAGGGGATGTGGGAAGGAACTGAGGGGAAACTTTAGTCAGAATATACTGTATGAGAAAAGAATAAATTTGCTATAAAGGGGAGAAAGAATTGCATACTGCATGTAATAAGAACCAAATTCCTACTTATTAATTAAACAATTTTCTTAGTCTATACCTTTTCCAAGTGAACTCTGAATGTCCCACTCCCTGGCAAAGCAGTTTAGATACACATCTGTGCTTCATCCTTGCTGCAAAATACTGTCTGCATTAACTAAATCAGAGCTGGAGTGAAGATTTTCTTCTCACAGCCCCCATAGTCTAGAAAATCTAGCTTTTTTTTTTTTTAAGTACCATCCTGGCTTTTCATTATTGCTTCCAAACCACAATTCCTTACATATGTGAGAGGATATTCCTTATTTTTTTTTTTTTAGTTTAATGTGATTAGAGAACACAATACACAGCCAGTCAGCCAAAAGGCAATGGTTTAATGGACTTCTGGTCATTTTCATGCCTAGGAAGGAGTCTGGCTGAAGGACTTGGCCTTGTCTCTCTGCCTATACCTCATTGCTCCATCATTCCATTTTACATCAATATCAAACTGGATGACCTATTCAACATTTTAATCTTGACGTTTATGGACTTACTCAAATCACGTTAGCTCCAATTCCACAAGCCATTAGCCATTCATACCATGGTCACTTTCCCACTTCACTGTCTTCTGGAGTGGCTCCACCTCGCTTGCTGACCCCAGTCTTGGGACCTGCGGCTTCTGTCCTTGCGCTCCTCTCCATCTCGAGCTCGGCTTCTGCTGTGGTATATTTTTCCTGTAGCTGAATCTTCTTGAAGCCTCTCATGCAGCATTTGCCCTCAGAGTTTCTGTAAGGGCATCCACACTCAAACTCTTGCTCCCTGAATTCTAGACTCTTAGTTTCAATTTGCTGCTAAGTCCCAAGTACCTCCTCCCAGTGTTTCAAGATTCTGTTACAGCCAGCTTCATACATATTCTTTAACCCATACACCCTGTTTCTAGATAACCATACCATGAAGTATCAGGTTATCAGCATTAGAACCCCCATGTTCACATCTGGACAATGCTTCTCAATATCAGCAGCAGAATCATCCATATTCTGTCTATGGGAACAACAACAGAAATCTGGGCCCCAATCATTCAAAGGTCTTGGTGTCACTATGAAAGTCTTTATTGCTGCTTCATCTTCTAACATCCATCATTCCTCTCCAATGTATGCATATAATCTGTAGGAGTCAATCCCTCTTACATCATGGAAAACACAGAAATATTCATCTTGTCACAGTAGCATAAAAAAATCAGGTCCTTGTGTACTTGTATGTGGTGTTTGTGTTCCTTTAGTGTGTACATATGGGTGCATGTATGTGTGGAGGCCAGAGGTCAATGTTGGGTGTTATCTTCAATTGCTGTCCATCTTGTTCTTTGAGACAGGTTCTCTAGCAGAGCCTAGAAATTACTGATGCAGCTGGGCTCCCTGCCCATCGAGTTCCAGGGATCTGCCCCAGCTCTGGGGTTACAGATGTGTACCACTATGTTTGGCTTTTACAGGGCTAATGAGGTGTGGAGACTATCAAAACACATTATGTACATGCATGAAAATGTCATAATGAAGTCTATCATAATGCATAATTAATATATGTTAATAAAAAATTTAATAATTATATATTTTTACTGATAGTCTACAGTGGGTGAGACACTGAAAAAATGGCAATGTACTGGAGAATGAAAAGCAACTGCAAAAACATAACATGTAAACTATGCTCATAAATACTCTAATTACATTGAAAACTATACATTGAAATGTCAAAAAGGATTACAGCCAAAGACAGTAAGGGAGACCTCTAAGCTGCTGTGGGAAAAAAAAGCTAAAAATGCTGGCTGATTTTCTGTGTAAATTAAATTCTATTCGGATTTCATGTATGGAGTTTAACATTGCATTAGCAGTGATTCTGGGACCTAGAAGAGAGATGAAAAAATAACGGAAAGCTCTTTTTCTTTAGTAAGTCTTCATAATCTTTTTGATTTATATTTAAGAACCCACTACTCCATGTAGTGCCCTTCTCCTGATTTCTAAGTGTTTACAATCACTTCAGCATGAGGTGTGGGTAAAAACACTGTGTTCTTTGATGCAAAATTAGCACTCGTCAACGTCTTCAAAATAAAATGTGCTTTTCTCAATCAGCTGCAGATTGTAAGAAGTGATGTCCCAAGTTCGTATGTTATGTGGCTAACTGATGCTGAATCATATCCGAAACACTTGTAAAGGAAACATTAATTATGTGAAACATGCTCCTCATGCTAAGAACTCTCATGCAATTTTAAAATGGTTTCTGAATCAGAAATGTCATCAGTAAGGAAAATTATGCATACCAGGAAAATTCATTGGTCAGTTCCTCTTCTCCCTGAGTTTATCACTCGCCAATTTTCCATTATTGAGAACACAAACTGGGTGGTTGGTTTCTTCCTACTAATAACCATCAGTACTTGTGGACACTGGGTAAGGGTCACAATTTACCATTTGTGATTTGAGTTTTGTATACTGTTGCATAGTTCATCTTCCTGCAGATGCAAGGTCTTTAGTCCATATGATTTCATTACTCAGCATTGAGTGTTGTCAACACAGTACTACTTATGAAATGGTTATGGGTAAACAGAGAAATGATGAGTGGTCAATAAGAGAACTAATCACATATTGAAACAAGCTTTGAAGCTGGAGCCTAGGTTAGAGTTGTCTGAGTTTTGTTATTTATGTGCCTGGATGTTGAAGGAGGTGGGGGTGGGCACTGTTTTGTTAGAAGTCAAATATTCTCCATGGGAAAAAGTCAAGGCATGATTGACTAAACAAATGTTGGACTCTTTTAACCAGCAGAAAAGTATCTCCCTACACAAGCAAATAGGAAGCAATGTTAACAAGGAAAGGGGAAAACTTGCAATCTGTGTATGAACTCAGTCTGGAATTTTCCTTCTAGGGTAGTTAATTGCTACTCCCTCACAACATAAATGATAAAGAGCAGAGCATGAATGCAGGAAACAACAAACAAACAACAACAATAAAAACAAAACCCATGGAGAAAGTCTGGGCTGCCAAGAGAAGACAGCAGAGTGCAGCCTCTAGCCCTGTTACTAGGTGCTTACATTTTTAACTCTATGGTGCCTTTTTATTTTTTGCATATTTGATCAATATTTTTTAAACAATATCCACAGGTGATCTATAATTGTGATCAATTCTTCTGCTCAAAGGGGTCAGTGCAGGTCAATAACACCAACTTTAGCTTTCATACAATATTTTCTATCATGGAGTGCCTTATCTAGATATTTATGGACTTAGTTTCTAAAGAGGAATGATATCATGCTCTCTAGGAGAAAATAAATCATGTTGTATTACCTCACTCTTCACTGTCCCAAACCTAATGTCAATCAAAGATAAAGAGCATCCTCAATGAAGAGACTTAGTAACCAGTGAATCTTAAATGTCTCCATCACACAGACGAACTCTGTGCTTTGGGTCACATATGGCAAATCATTAGGATAAGTACACCTTCATACAGTCAGGTTCTTGGTAAGCATTCTTGAGGGATGTCAAAGAATCCTTCAAGGTTAGAAAGCAGTAGAAGATTTAATTGTTTTACTATAGGGGATAAAGAGGGTGGCAAATATTCATATATGATGAAGGACAGAAAGGAACAGGAATGGGGGAAGAGGAGGAGCAGGAGGAGGAAAGAATGGGACTGGAAAACCGCATGAGTGTTCTCTGAAGTATCTGGACCATCAGATTGGTGCAGTATGAAAACAATCTGGAGAGCACTCCTGCTTCTAGCTAGTATCATGCCTGTGTGTGGCCAGCAAACTTATCAAGGCAGGCACACTCATCCACCCATGCATGTCTGTACATCTCTACTCATTCATTCATTCCCCAAGTTTTTATTGTCTTCCTCCTTGAGCTCTGAGCTGTCAAGACACGGGAAAAAGAAAGATAGCTGCCTCCATCTAAAAAGCGTTGTGATCACAGGAGTCCCATTGACTACGAACTAGTACCTGTGAGTCTATCAAAGGGTTAAGATGGAGACCAGCATGAAGCAAAACACTGGAGCCATGCCATGCTCCTAAAGGGGATGTAGGGCGGAAGGATTTTTGGTGAAAAAAAAATGCAAATCTCTTTTGCATTTTGTAAGCTAGGGACTGGTTAGGTCAGGAGTTTTCATCTCTTTTCTGCTGACCTTTTTTTTTTTTTTTTTTTTGCATTTCACTAGTTATTGTTCCACTGAAATGCTGAAATGCAGATCAAGCTAAGAGAAGTGTTCTACAGTTGCAGTAACACAGGAGGCAAGAAATGGTGCTTGTGTCAGGAAATAACAAAGTCTTGTAGTGAGAGTTGCTTCTTTTTAGTTACAGCTTCAGTGTCCTTATGGGTCACAGGCCTGAGACTTAGCCACCGAAGTTCTCAGAATCCCTCCACAAAGGAGGAGGCATCGTTTATTGCCACTAGATGGCGCCAACTATTTTCAATTTTTTAAGGAAGGAAAAAAAAATCTTTTCTATGTAATAGCCAAGCCATATTTAAGTAAAAGACTGTTACTTATCACCACTATTTATAAAACTATTATTAACATAATAATTATTTAATCATGAATAAATCAAAACCACTACAAATACTCCTGTGAGGTACTTTAGTGCCACTTTTTAGAAAATCTATTAAAGTCAGTTTTGCCTCATGTAAGAACAAAAGGAATTTGAAATATGTGTATATATAATAATAGACTATACAATTATGAAAATAGTAGGATTATAATAACTGATAAAAGTACATTATGATACAATATTACACATATTTTAAATACTTTGGCAAAAATTAGTTTTAATAAATGGAATTTTTGTTTTCAGAAGAACTGTCTCATTGTGTAACTAAAAATTTTAATTTCAAATATATTTTTAAACTTTTACTTGCTCACTGCAATTATATATAACAAAAACTATTGTAAATTGTAAAATGGGATAGGAATCAGTGAATTAACACATGTGTTTTAGAGTCTATATAAAAATTAATATGTTTAACTTTATATAGTTTGGTTAATAAAATTCAGATGCAGGAATATATTTTGGCATATGATTTCAAAGTGTTATACAAAATTTTAAAGGAAAGAACAGGAAACATTCTCACTTACCCAATAAAAGTGACTTGTCATATTCAAATAATGTTTACATAGAAATAAAGTAGCAGCATCTTCATATCTCCACTGAAAGCCTTAAAATGTTTCTGGAATGAACACAGCCTACATTTTTACATCAGTAGGCATGAAAATAAAGTAAGGCACAGTGATAAAGTCAGAGTCTGCACAGAATGCATGGAAAGTCTGATGTCCTGGATGAATATGTAGCATTTACTCCAGAAGGAAAAATGAAAAATCACAGGCTTATTTGCAGGAACACACTGATTTTTAAAATCTAAGTATCCCTGTCACGTCAGTCAACAAAATTAATGATGTGATGCTTATTTGACTATTGTTATGTTTCTCTCATTTTCAAATTGGACTCACCTGGATGTCGGCCAGGGTGCTCTGTCTCATTTCAACAAGCTTCCTGAACATCTTGTCCTCCTCAAAGATCCTCTCCTCACAGTGCTGTTTTTCTAGCTTGAGGTGGTCAAACACACCCTGTGAGTGTTCCTTGTCGAATCTCAGCTTGATGAACTCATCCCTGTGTGGAAAGAGTTTCACATGTGAGCTCAGTGCTTACAAAAGGAAAAATACTAGTCTCTAGAAAGTGTCAGGAAGTCAATAAGACAATGGTGTCAACAATAAATAAGCTTAAGAAACACTTGCGAATGCTGAGCTGTGGACACAGAAGAGTCACTAATGAGTAGCATGGTCTTGGGGCCTTCTCTCAGCTAGTCTATCATAGTGACCACACAAGCACCTGATACAAAGTCTGAAGGAGATTTGCAGCCAATCTCCGGTCTTTGTAAGTTTAGTGCAACTTGTATAGTTTTAAGTTTATACCTTTCAGAACTATAATATTCTTTGCTGTTTAATAATTTAAACAATGTGTTTTCTTTCTTTTTTTTTTTTGTTTGTTTGTTTGTTTGTTTGTTTTTGAGACAGAGTTTCTCTGTGTAACATTGAGCCATCTCCCAGGTCCACTTCTACTTTTTATCGAATTATCCCCCATGTGCTGACTATACTAATATTTTTGTTGGCTATCAAGCTACCATTCCTAGTGTGATCAGTCATTATGAAGGCCTATTTATAATATTTAACAAAATAGGAAAAAGAACCAACATGAATACAAGACAACACATGTTCCACATCATGGGCCTGAGAGCACCGTCATTCAGGAGCCAAGAACCCTTTCCCATTGAGAGCATTGCTGGTTGATGAGGTGAGCTCATAAGAGGCTATTAATGTAGGGAGATGTGAACACATGAAACGCGTGACAGATTCTATAGAATATCTCTTTCCAAATTCTTCCCTCAAAACTGTAATCTACAAGGTTAGGGGAAAACCATAAATTCTTAAACATGGCTCACAAACACTAACAATGTTTTGAATTAATTATTATTAATACCAGAGAGAGAAGTTTACAGATGTGGAAAAGGAGAAATATCCCCAGTTATTAAAACAAGAATAAACCCAAGAGAGAAATAAAGAATCAAAGCAATGTATAATTATGCTCATATAAATAAAAAATGGTTTACTATCATAATTTATCACATATTTCCGATAAAATTTTGAGGGAAAATGTGAACCATCTTAAGAATAAATTTTAAATATGGAAATCTGATTTTGTTAATTACATAAGAAATACGATTATTATTTTGACAAAACTTACTTCAACTTTTCAAGTTTGTCTTCAAAATTTATCTTTTCGAGTTTCATTACTTTTATCTCCTTCGTCAGTTCTACGCTTTTTGCATGGAGAATAATTGTTTTGTTTTTGGTGAATTCTATTTCTTGATGAATTATTGAACCTTTTCCCTTAAAAAAAAAGTTTCAAAGGTTTCTTTTTAAGACTTAGATTTTCAAATCTTTGGATTTCAGAGACATGGTCACACAAGCCATGTAGACAACACAAGAGTAAGTACAGAGGTGATGATGTAAGAGGTGTGGTTGCAGGGTTATCCAGACAATAAAAGAGTAGCAACCCCTCAGCAAGGCAGACAAAGATGTAAGCATGTGCTCTTCACATTATCGGAGGAGCTCCCCAAAAGGGTAGACTCACATCTATGCTCATTGCTCTCCCACCCACGTCGCCACCAGCCTGTCCTCACGCCACATGTACTAAAACATACAAGCTTGCTGTCTCAAGGTGCACATGCATAGCTATGGTTCTCACACGCACAGGATGAACGTGGCCAGGAGGGCAACTAAGCACAGATGATCTCATCTTCCAAATGATACAAAACAGCATTTCGTCAGCACAATTTCCTGAGGTGATTATAGGAAATTAATTCTATGCCGAGGTGTCTTTTAGGTGAACTGACCTCCAATAAGGTGTTGTAAAATTAAGAGACCTTAGGTTCCATGCAATCACCACCAATAAAAATAGGGTTAACATGTTTATAAGTGAAGTATTAGCATTTAGTGGCCAAATAAAACTAAATTAAAGTCTTTGTATGCATGACCAAAGTAAGAGGGATAGAAAAAATGGCTTTAGCTATCTAAATGAAGATGCTTTCTAAAACCAACATTTTTCTAGTAAATGATTGAAAAAATTTTAAAATGTGTATTTTAATTTAATTAAATTTTAAAGTCTTAAGAATAATAATAATATATACTGTCAAATAATACATCACTATTATAATAATTTATACTAATGATTCAAAGTGTATATCTGAATACATTTTCTAGTCAATTTCCGATAAATGAGGATTTTGTAAACTAAAAAAAATCAGATTCCTGGATTAAGAGCTGAAGCCTTTCTTCCCTTTCCTTCTCTGTCTCCCTTCCTCCCTCTCTTTGCCTCCCCCTTTTCCCTTTCCTCCTGTTTTAGGTCACTCACGTTCATGTACTAGAATGGAGTGGACTGGGTCATTTATAAACAGTACACACTTATTTCTTTCAGTGCAGTGGGCTGATGGGTTTGGGAATAAAAGGCAAGCAGATCTGCTATCTGCCGAGAGCTTGCCCTTTTTCAAAGATGCTATCTTCTTGCTATGTGCTCACATGGAGAAAAGAGTGAGTGTGGCGACCTTTGAAAACTTTTTAAAGGCATTGATCAGTCTCAAGGGTGGAGCCCTCAGCACCTCACCTGTTCCCGCAGGTCCTCTAACCAATACCCCAACAGCAGAGACCCTTTCGAGAGAAGAACTGTGGGAGGTGCCCATGTTCTTCTTCTCCTTCTCCTGGGCCTCTCTTTCCTTCCTCCTTTCAGCTTTCTTTTGCTTCATTGCTTCCTAGAAGCTCCATGTAGAAGTCACTGTGTGGCTCAAAAGAGCAGCGGATCCTTCACAAACCCAGCATGAATTTTGGGTTGCTCTGGGATATTTTCCTGCTAAAGGCTGTGTGTCTTGGACACTAGAGGAGTGGGTAAGACAGGCTACATAGATGTAGTGTGTGTGTGTGTGTGTGTGTGTGTGTGTGTGTGTGTGTGTGTGACATGTGTGTGCAGAGCCCATTTAGTGAGAGCAATTCAAAACACAAGGTATTGCTTCACAATTATATTTCCCTGATGAGTTTTCATTGATGTGAGAAATTATAAATTGGAAATTGGGTTTTTTACCTCTGTTTTTGTGAGTTCCTTACGGCTTTTCTTGCTCTTTCTTTGCAATTTTTTCTTTGTTGCAGCTACTTTCTTTCTTACAAGTTCTTTCTTCTCCCGTATCTCGTGAAGCATCTTGAAGACACACAGAGTTTAAGTCCTTTAACATTTGTGATTCACTTACCTTGGTTTAGATAAATAGTACCTAGTGATTATCTTAATAGGTCAAAATGTTTATTTTAACATATGAAAGGAAAGGTACACTACCTATGAGTTCTGAACTGTGGCACATCTAATCTCAATATTTTGTTTGAATTATCTAAGTCATGTAAAGTCTAACCTGTTTCAGTTAAATAAGCAAAAAGGATGAACATACATAGAAATTATAACACTGCAGTACAATGTTTAAAATATTTCAACTAAAACCGAAGCTCTGAACACAAATTCTCAGAAACCATTATCAAAAAGAAAAAGCACAAAAGCTTATTTTTTCCAGAATTTGTGCTAAATGGCTAGTTCTTATAAATGACTAGCTATTGAAACATAAAATAAGAAATGATTGGTGAACAAAAAGAATATATAAAACCAGATTATTAAAATATGAAGGAAAATGTCATTAGTTGTTGGTACTATACTCAGACAATGACATTGAGATACTTGATAGAATTAATAAATCTCCAATCATTAGTGTAAGAGAGTTATTATTAAAACCAGTTATCCCTCTAGGGTTAGTACTTGTCATATGTTTGTCATGTGTGTGAGTAGGGAACCCATTTAGAAGTTTCCATTTGCTAAACCTGGTTAGACTCAAGTTTTCCATAGTTTGTAATACAAGGAAAGCCCTTTTGGTCTATTTCATAGGGAGACTTTGAAAGTCAAAATGAATACTTTATAACTTACATAAAAAAAGACATTTTGAAGATTGTTAATAACCAAAGGTCCAGAGTTACACCATCATTTGCAAAAGAATAAAAAAAAACCCCACAATGTTGCCAAATTGCCCCAAGTATATGTGTGTCCTCCTTGCAGGGAAAGACAATAATGTATCTCTCCTGCCACACCCTCCATTTTTTTTCTGAAAGATAAATGATAGGATGCACACATATTTTTCTATGATTTTTTTCCTTTGGGAAGGGCCAGTAATATCAGTTACTGACAGAAACTTGTAGTTTTGAAAATATTTTGTTCACGTTTGCTTTATTTTTCACCCTAGCTGTCTAAACTTTCACATGCACCAGAAACTTACCTGGAAAATATCAAGATTCTTCATATTTTATATTCAAGCCAACATAGTTTTTAGCATCCCGTTAAGAAGCAGTGGAGACTGCAATGAATATTCTCTGTTGGCCAGTCTCACCAGACAGGGCACTAGTTACTCAGTTTCAGACCAGTGGCCCCAAGTATAGTTTAAGATAGATTCTAGAGAGTTGTAGAGTTCTTCAGTGAGTCAATGGAGAGTGGTCATGAGCAACTTGGAGGGTTTGTGATTCCCCTCTAAGAAACCATAAATTTCTATATCCTATCTTCACACACATTACTAAGTAACTTAAATATCCCTGAAAATCAATGATTGGTTATGGGTCAATGCTCGTGTACTGAATTATTGTAAGTGCTTACATGCGAGTGTTGACGGTGGATAAGTCTGATTTTTACAGCATCTGCTTCTATCTTGCGGAGCGGCAACTCCACTTCTGTCAGAGCCAAAGTGTAGAGTGCCTTCCTTCTCAAAAATTCCTGCATCTCCATGAACTGAGTTTCTTCAACGGAATACAATCTTTTCTGCCAGCCAAGAGTGCAAGTTATTTATTTGGTTGTTAATGAAACACACATTTATTAAGACCAGTTTAAAGCTATCGTCTGAAACTCAAATACTGCAGCCCCTCATGGAAAAGCAAGGGGTGAGATTGCAGTGTTTTAAACATGCAGCTATTGAACAAGTGTGAGAGAAAAAAGCAAATAGACAACAAAGATCCAACATTCTATTGCAGAACAATAGTTGTTGCCAACAACACACACTTGAATGTATCTTATCCATGCAATGTAAGACAAAAGCAACCAAGGAGTAGGAAGGTTATAAGAAACTATTAGGCAAAAATGACTTGTCTAACTATGGAAATATTCAGGAAATATCTATAAAAAGACACCTCCCCAAGAGACAAAATATCTATAAAAAGACACAGGAGACAACCCCAAATTTGTTGCTTTATAGCATTAGATTAAGGATTCTGAGAATTGCACATCACATGCAATTGGACTCCTTTGCCTTGTGATTTTAATTCTCCTATTCTAACAATCACAGTATCACATATTTGTATTTCTAAGGGGAAGTGTTCTGGAATAGATCAGAATATCAAAGCTTGGTTCTAAAGGATAGGCAAGGTTGAAAAACTGAACTTGGTTTGGCCAGTTATCACACTTCCGTTTCAAAACCTTTATATAGAAATATCATAGCACATTGTTTTTTCAGGGTTAAATAAAGACATCCCAGTGAGAGACACTAAAAGTAAAGAAAACGTAACATCATCAGAAAGCAAACTAAAGAGTTCGACAGTTAGGAATAAGAGCGTACTGCCCTTTCACTAGACTGGCAGAATTTCCCATTAAGCCACAAAATGAGATATGCGCATGGGAGGTCAGTTTCTTTATGCATGAGCGGACACTCTAGTCGTACACAGAGGCCAACTGTCATCAGCTAAGGAGAGAAAAGTGCTGGCTTGCAAACCAAGCAGTGACAAAAGATGCCTCATTACAGGCAAATTTAAAATGCTAAGTAAAATACAAGTTAAAGGAGGAAAATGCAGAAGCCAAATGAGTATTACCTGAATCGCTACCCCGGCAGCCATTTCAGCCCGTGTGAGCTTCCTCAGGAACTCCTCTCTACCCTGCATGTCAGAAAGTTGTCAAATGGAGACTTGATTCATAGAATATGTAGGAGTAAGTTTTAACAGCAGTTACTAAGAAAAGATACAGTTTACTTGTATCAGAATAAAGAGCAAAATATTATAATTATTTTTAAAGGCCTTGATATTATTTGAAGTAAAACATATAAATGATATACCTGGAAACAGCAGGATTTGGTTTCATCTAGGTTATATCTTACAGTCCTGAACTTAAAAAAAAAAAAAAAACCAGAGAAAAATCTAGACTGTCCCTGGCTCATTCCCCCTCACCCCCCAGAAAAACATACTCATTTTAGTATTACTTTCCAGAATAAACACTTTGAATGTTGAAAACAAAATAGATATAATCAAGTGTGATGCTTGCACGGTGCGATTAAAGCCTCCACTTGACTAGAGAAATTTCTTTATAAAAAAAATATCATTCCTTAAAAGATAGTAGTCAAAAGAAAAAGAAAGCAGTTTTCCTTTGTTCCCTAGATAATGGTCTTAATTTTTCAGTGTGGCTTTAAAATGACACAACCCAGCATTGGAAGTCACTGTCTAGGTCCTCTGCCTTGTGATTATACTGGAGTCATATATCTGAGGGAGGCATTGGTCTACCTTCAGGCTGTGCTCCAGATTCGAAAGAGACACACAAGTTTGCAAAGAGAAATCACCCCAGAGCTACAACTCCAGGTCTACAGAGGCAATAAAAAGAAGCAAGTATGTAAGCTCATCTTCCACCTTTCCTTTACTTGGACAACAATGAAAATTAAGACCCTTTACCCAAGCAGCAGAGCAATCCCATTACAGCTAGGTAGGGTTGGAGCCAGGGCCCACATTATTAATGTTCTCAGAGAACTTCCCAGTACTTGTGGCTTGTTAACTTGCGTTCATGACAAATTACAAAGTCCTTCAAAACACAATGGCTTTGATTGCAAATACAAACTAACACAAGAACACTGCCATCGTTTCATTTCCTGTTGCTGTGATAAAGGACAGATGTGTATTAAAGGACCAGGGGTTTATTCGTTTCACAGTTTAAGATCACAGTTCATCATTGGTGGGCTGTCAAGTTGGCAAGGGCTCCAGCAGCTGGTCACACCACTTTGACAGTGCAGAGAACAATGAATTAATGTATCACACTAGAGCACAGCTCTTTCTCACATGGACCCTTGCCAAAGGAATGATGCCACCAACAGTGGGCAAGGCTTCCCACCTCTTTTAATATAATCATGATACTCTCACACAGACAGGCTCAGAGGATGGAGACGACCAGTCCCTCACTGAGACTCTGGATGATTCTAGACCATGTCAAGTTGACAACAAAACTGTCACACTGGCCAAAACAGGAAGAATAATAAAGCATCACTCCAGGGAAGAAAACGTGAAGGTGATAAACAGTGTAGTATCTTCATAAAAATGTATACCTGAAATTGATTTATACAATGATGCATTTTATAACTAAAAATTAAAGTAGGTACCTATGCTCCCATGAAATGATTTAATATAGTTTCATAATTAATTAAATATTTAAAGAGAACAAAATTTAAAATGTCTCTGTAATCTGAAGAAAAGTATTTCATAGTCCAAACAACACTATCACCTTTAAGCTTTCTTTGAAATTAATTTCAAACTACATCTTTGAAACTAATTGTATGTATGTGCACGTGTGTGTGTGTGTGTGTGTGTGTGTATGCACATGTGTGTGTTGGAGCGACATGATGCCGAAGACTGAAACAAGTACCAGCTTAGGCTCATTGTACTTACTACCTTTCCCTTCTCCTGGACACTTAATAATCGTTCCTACTGTATATAGTTTTCTATTAGGTTTAGAATTTTCTTATTTAGATAAAAAAGGGAGATGTAGTGGGTATTTGTTCCACCTATGACCTTGGGGTACCAGCCCTAGGGTGGTGTGGACGCTTGGCTAGCTTAAAACCTGAAGAGCATGTGAGGCCCCTTCTGTCTCTTGTGTTCTTGGATGCTAGAGGCTGACTCAGGCAGTGAGAGGCAGTGTTGGGCCGGCTCTCAGCCTTCCAGGACTCTGCGGCGGATTTGTCTTATCCCGTGTTAGTGAGTTGTGCTCCTCAATATAACTCCTTAATAAATAATTCCTTTATCAGTTATCTGTGGACTTTCTGCACAAGTTTATCATTTCATCTTTATAACAATTAGTAAAGGACATTAAGTGTACTTTTAAACCACTGGCTGTAATGTGGATGTATTAGTTTTTTTTTTTTTTTTTCCTTAAAATTCATTCAATTTCAAAAGTTTATTTTTAAGCCATCAATTCCTGAGAGAATAAACCAGTGTGTACTGTGTATCTAAAGCCTCTCTATTTAGATGAGTTAATACTGTCTAAAATGAGCTTGTGGCTGCAAAGGAGAAAGCATGTAGGAAGTGGATGGGGAGGTAGACCAGGAGTCTGAAACCACCAAGGGAAGCACAGTTGTGTTGAAAGAGAGGTCCTAGGGACATAGAAAAGGAGTGCAGTGACCGCGTGTAGGGGTGAGGACCTGAGTTCAGGGTCCCAGGTAAAATGGGAGGCGTGGTGGTACACTCCTGGAATCCTGGTGGTGTGGAGGTGGAGACAGGTAGATCCTTGCACCTAGTCTAGCCTACTTGGTGAGCCCTAAGTCTGTGTGGGATGCTGTCTCACAAGTTAAGGTAGATGCTCCTGAGAAGCACAGCCTAGGGCTCCTTACACACACATGCACATACACATGAGCCTGCAAAAACATAAATACACATACAAAGAAAAAATTAAAGAAGGAAAGACATATCGCCATTTGGAATCTGTATCTATACAAAACATGTACACCCAATCACCAGTGGAGGAATCCGCAGACCTGCATGTTTCTTTCGAAAACCTGAGAGGGATTTCCCCAAGCTTTCTGTCATGCTTCAGACCTTTCTTATCCAGACTGGTCTCCCTAAGGGAGGCCATCTAGAGCTGCCTGGGTAGCTAAGCTCTCACTTTCTCAGACCCGAGGCTGGGAGAATGCTTCCAGCCACATTGCCTAAGGGCTTTCTGGACCACTACTCTCTTTAAAAAATTCAACTGGACCAAAGGGCCCTCACAATAACCTAGATGCTGGAAGCTGCCTAGAGGTACTGCCGCTGTCCTTCAAATACCCTAGAGGGCACAAAAGACAAATGAGATTAAGAGGACCCTTTGATAGCCAGGCTATAGGGGTATCACAAAAAATGGGGTGACTTCTCTTGACATCTTAGATTCCCAGGAACATCTGAAGACTGACTCTGGGTTGCAGGTCAGTGTATGGGACACTGAGAAGTTGTGTATACCAAATCCTTGGAACACAAGGGCACTGAGGCAGGACTGGGTAGAGTGAGACAGCCTGAACTGTGATATAGTTCATACAACTTTCTCAGTCAACACCATACAGATCCAGGGAGCAGTCGTGGGCCGTCAGATTTGTCCCAGGTTTGCCGAAGAGTCCAAGAGGGACCTTCGAAGTATCACTCCCCAGGTCTAAGCTATACAAGGAAGGAGGATGGCTTCATGCAAAGAGAGGAATCTAGGCAGCTCCACACAGACAGAGAAATAGTGCAGGCCCCAGGAATGACTTACTGGGCCTATGGATACAGATAGCTAAAATAGGAACATGCCTACCATGTATCTCATCTTACTATAACTTCATAGATAAATATATAAAATAGCTACTCTTATCTGTTTTTGTTTGTTTGTTTTTTGTATCAGAAAATTGAGACAAATGTTTAAATTGTCCAAACACAAAGCTAGCCACTTCCCAGTCCAAATGCTTTGCCCATAGCTGGCTGAACTGGAAAGCTAATTCACACAACCTGAAGGAACTAAGGGACTTAATCTTAATGGCCTCGACTTCTAATGATTTCTAGATTCTTAGGACACTACAGAGTGATAGACAGGATTCATGTACAGCCACCAGTCCTCTCGGGACTCTCTCTTTCAGGGTCAGCCTTACCAGGTTTGCTCGGCCACAGTCTGTCTTGGAAGGATGTGATGCAGGAGCCTATGTTAGAGTTTGTTGAGAGCTGGAACTGAGACTTGGTGTGAAGAGGTGTCCGTTTGCTAATAAGCCCATAGTGTGCTATGAAACAAAATATGCCCCAAAGTTTTATGAACTCTGCAGAGGTGCTCCTATAATTATGTATCATGAATCATGCAGCTGCTGAGAACAGAACCAGAAGGAAATGAGCACAAGTTACTAAGAGGGTGAGTTAACACAAGGTCTGGCTTACTCAAACTCTGATTGCACCATTGCTGGAAAGGCTCAAAGGCAGGAGCTGGGGGATGACCAAGAGCTGCCACGGTTGTGAAATGCTTTGCCGTTTTAATGTTTATTGGGTACCATTTAAGGGGATGTGCTATATCCTACTACTTTACATGTGCTTTTGCATAATGTCCTAGCTTAATTGTGTGGTTGGAAGCATAAAGCTTATGCATATTGGAACTGTGTAGAGCAGTGATTCTCAACCTTCCTAATGCTGCAACCCTTTAATATAGTTCCTCGTGTTGTAGTGACCCCCAACCATAAAATTTCTGTTGCTACTTCAAAGCTGTAATTTTGCTTCTGTTATGAATTATAATGTAAATATCTGATACATAGGAGATCTGATACATGATCCCTGTGAAAGGATCATTCAACTACCAGAGGGTGAGAACCACTGGTGTAAGAGTAAGGAGATTCTGGGGGCCTACTGCAGTGGTACATCATAGATGGAGGTTCTTGTGTGTGTGCAAGCTGTATGTGTGTTCACACATTTATCATGTGTGTGTGTGTGTGTGTGTGTGTGTGTGTGTGTACACACGTCTCTTCACAGCCCCTAAGTGGAATAGCTATAGTTAGTCAGCCTTCTGTCTTAACAAAAGCTTGAGATAGTCAAGGAGGAGTTATAGGGAGGAGAGAGCCAATTCTGCTCATAATCTCAGAGCTCTAATCAATTATCAATGCACTCTAGCCCCTTGCTTTTAGGGCAAGGACAAGTAGGAACTTTATGGCAGGAGCTTGGATTTGACCAAACTACACACTTTATAGTCAGGAAGCAAATGAAGAAAGGGCAGAGATACCAGGATCCCACAGTCTCCTTGGAAGGTACACCTTCAAATGACACAAAGATCTACTAAGTCCTGTGCAACAGAATTTTATTTGAAGGTGTGCTCCTGTTGTTTATGTTGCATTGCTTTAACTCTGTGAAGCTGTGTTACTGTGCCTGTCTAGAACACCTGACGGTCTAATAAAAAACTGAACGGCCAATAGTGAGGCAGGAGAGAGAAATAGGCGGGGCCGGCAGGCAGAGAGGATAGAAAGAAGGAGAAGTCTGGGAGGGAAGAAAAGAGATGGAGGAGTGAAGGAAGAAGTAGCCAGAGGAGGAGGAGGACTCCAGGGGCCAGCCATCCCACCTCACAGCAAGCCACAGAGTAAGAGTAAGATTGACAGAAATTAGAGAATGGGAAAAGCCCAGAGGCAAAAAGACGGATGAGATAATTTAAGTTAAGAAAAGCT
The DNA here is from genome assembly GCF_903995425.1 of Onychomys torridus. Taxonomy (NCBI): domain Eukaryota; kingdom Metazoa; phylum Chordata; class Mammalia; order Rodentia; family Cricetidae; genus Onychomys; species Onychomys torridus. The sequence goes on from NC_050455.1 coordinate 11,990,493, forward strand.
GGCAAGAAACTAAGCCAAGCTAAGGTCGGGCATTCATCAAGAAGAATAAGCTCTGTGTGCGATTTGTTTGGGTGCTGGGTGGCAGGCCCCTAAAAGAGTAAAAACCTCCAACAACCCTGTCACTTAATATCCGTACAACCCCATAGATGCCATTCTGGAGACCAAGCCTTTACCACAGGGACCTTCTAGGGACTGTGCCTGCAACAGTACTCTCCAAAAGAATAATTTACAAAAACAAATGAGTTTGTGAGTAACAAACACATTACTTTTGTTGTTGATGCTGGGGAAGCAAGCTGTTTTGGATTCTTTCAAACTAAAAAGCATAGTTTTAGAATTTCTTAGACCATCAGATTCTAGGGGTCCATCAAAATGTCACAATCACATAGACTTTCATTTGTAATCATCAACTTGAGCATTTGTGGAGGAAACGGGATGGCAGTATATTCCCCCACCTCTAGACATGGGGAAGCAGGGATATAGTGGGAAGACAGACAGACACACTAGCCTTGGGGCTGCAGCAACACTTCATGGAGAAAGGAGTTGGGGGGCAGTGGCAAAGGAAGCCTGCCTTCTCTCAGAAAGTGCCTCTAAGTCACCCCGACTCAGTCCTCACATTCTTCAAGTTGTAAGATCACTGGAAAGCAAATGAGAGCCCCAAAAACGGTGGCAATAGAGTATTCAACTCTGAACCTCTAACAGATGCTAAGACCTTTGAGCAAACATGTGCTGGAAAAGCATTGCACACCATCTCAAAATATGCAATTGGTGACCTGCTATGTGCTAGGGGGTGAGGCTGCATGGACATATTGGCTGAAACCAGAACAAAATGATCCGACTTAATACCACTAGCGATCAGAAACATAATGTATGCCACGTAATTTTGATGTGCCTCTACACAGTGTTATGACGATGTCACATCCCTCTCCAGGGCATCTCACCTGAATTAAACTGGGGATGAACAAAGTAAATACATTTATATTGAGAGAAAAATCTGTCAAGAACCTGGTCTGTGACCTTTAAACGTTCAAGGGATGAAAGACCCTCACTTGTATTTGTCTGAATGTGTGTTTACACTTGTGTTTTCAGTGCGTGGGGAGTTTAGAGGATGGCAAGGGCATCGGGTGTTCTGGAACTGGCGTTAGAGGTACTTGCAAGTCCCGGATGCGGGTGCTGGGAACCGAACTCTGATCCACTGGATGATCAACAAACACCCTTAACCATTTGTCTTAGCACATCCACGCACTCCCTTTTAATGTTGAAGACCAAGACTGGGGAAGACTTAAGGTTTTCCTAGACAAGTGCACCTTGCAGCGCTCATCACACACCAACCAACTGAACCCAAGCACGTGCGTGCGTGTTGACCTCTTCTCTGTGCCTGTCAGTCACTGTTTTCAACTCTGATGTAAGACGTATTGCCGGGCCTTGTGTTCTTTGGCAGCTTCGTGGGGAGAGGAAGGGGTGACGCTAAGCTTTATCAGCAGAGGGCAGCGGAGGGACACACAAAGTCTATGCAAGGGCTCCACAACCTTCTTCCTACAGGAGGTTGGGTGGCAATTTTTATCCTCCTTCCTTGCAAGGAGCCAGGGACCCTTGAGGCTCTTTGCCCATAATCCACATTTAACTGCCTTTGGGTTTGGCCAGCAATTAGCAGGTGCCGGTGCCCTCCACAGAGACACGTTCGTGGGTGCAGTGACGTCTCCAGAGTGGGACAGTCGCCTCCACTGTGCTCAGCCCACTTCAGGGTGAAAACCCACTGCTTAAGGCGGCGACTGTCCCTATTTTTCCAATCACTGAATCTTTCAGAGAAGGGGTCAGAGAAACTTCTGGTAAAGGGTGAGGGGGTAAATATTTTAAGTTGTGCAGGCAATAGGGTCTCTGTCGCAGCCATTCAGTTTTGATTTTGGAGAAAAGGAATAAAGAGATCCAAAGGTCACTTCAAAGAACAGGTAAGGAGCCTTGGATTTCAAAAGAGACAGCTGCTTCTGGGATTCTGGCCAGGCTTCACCCGGACCTGTTTGCCGCCTGGTTTTAGCAGTTAGAAACCAGAAGGTGGCAGCAGAGGGCTGTGATAGGGCTACAGACTCCCGGTCCAGAATAAAGACCCTGTGCTGTGTGTCTGGAAACTGGAGCGCAATGGGCCATCAGCCTCCATTTACCTAATAGTAATGGACAGGAGCTAAGAAGAAAGTCGGAGAACACATATAAGGTTTGAAATCAATTTGAGATTGATGAAGAAAAAAAAATGGTCTGAAATAATTGGATAAAACAGAACTGCCTCTGGCCGCACTGAGTCAAAATGCTGCTACAGGGCAGGCATGACCTCAACATAAAGTCTGGTAATGGCCCAATCTGGCTCTACCTAAATATGATATTGAGAATATCCTTAACCTTCATTATTTTCAGGTTGTCAGGTTTCACCTGAATACAGTAATACTGAACGTCTGTGTAGATAGTAATATTGTATGTAGAACATCTAATTTGGAGCCTAATTACATCTAGTAGATGGAACATTCTAGAGACAAATAGGGAGCAACATATAGCACATTTTATAGTATGGGTCCACCTTTTCTGCTTTTCAGGCTGAAAAAAAAAATCTTTACCAATGTGGACATTTAACTCTTTTTTTTTTTGGGGGGGGGTTGTTTTTTTTTGAGACAGGGTTTCTCTGTGTAGCTTTGTGCCTTTCCTGGAACTCGCTTTGTAAACCAGGCTGGCCTCAAACTCACAGAGATCTGCCTGCCTCTACCTTCCAAGTGCTGGAATTACCATCTTTTCCAATGTGGACATTTAACTCTTAAATTTGCTTACAAATGGGATTAAGTGTGTAGAGTGTAAACAACACACTGTAGACAATAACTGTCTGTTGAAAGCCTAAAACTTCAGGTAAACAATGAAAGACATCTCTTTCTTCTCACAAAAATTTCATAGAAAAGGGATCTTACCATCCAAATTTTTTTGTTTGTTTGTTTGTTTGTTTTTTGAGACAGGGTTTCTCTGTGTAGCTTTGCGCCTTTCCTGGAACTCTCTTTGGAGACCAGGCTGGCCTCCAACTCACAGAGATCCGCCTGCCTCTGCCTCCCGAGTGCTGGAATTAAAGGCGTGTGCCACCACCGCCCAGCCCAAATTTTACAAATGTGAAAAACTAATATTTAGTAAGAGTACTGCAGTATTATAACAGTCGATTTGGTAAGCCAAGATGGCTGCTGAAAGACTCACAAGCAGGCAAAGTAGAGAAAGTGGGCATGTCAGACCGAGGGATGACTGGCATAGAAGGCCAGACAATAAAGCAGGTGTCATGGGGTCTCCCATGACATGAGTATATTTTCTAGAATATACTAGACCCTGAGTATATTTTTCTAGGCTTTTTTTCCAGGAATAACTCAGAAGGGATATGGCTGTAATTATCTTCTGGATAACAGAGATTCTGGGTTAACTTCAGTATATGGGAACAAATAGTAAAATATGCCTATGAGAAAAATGTGATGTGGAACATAGTTCAGTGACAGAGAGCTTCTCAAAAGGAACAAGGACTCAGGTCCAAGCACTACTACTCAGGATGCAGTACAAATGTTCTTTATCAGTCAACAAAAGGACAAGCATATGATGGATGGAAGCCTCCTGTTCTCCAGGTGAGAAAACCAGTACTGGCATTACAACAAATGGCAGGAGGTGTTGACTAATTGGTTATTGCTCAAATAGGCGTGAATCAAGGCACATGAGCATTTGGTTCTAATATAGTTTTTACATGCTGTGTTAGGCTCAAAGGATTATTATTAACCCTGAGACTAAAAGCTAACTACCAAGTAAAATCAAGTCAGGAGAATTCAGATTGATCACTTCCTTTTGCACATTTTAGAGATGACAAGGTTACCTGACCTTGAATTTTCTTCTCACTTCTGCTATTTGGTTCTCCAAGTCCTCTGTTTTATGTTTTGCTACGTAGTAAACAGCCCCAATCTGATAAGCCTGCTTGTAGAGCTGTTTGAGGTAATTGTTATTCTTTAACTTCAGTTCTAGCAATGACTGGATTTCAACCTCATAGTCTGCTTTTTTCTTTACACTATAAAAAAGAAGCAAAAATTAATACTGTTTTTAAGAAAATATATACTTAGAATAATTATATTTAATAATGAGAAAATTATACTTTATTGCCAAAGTTATGAAAGGATCAAGCAATTAATTTTAATCTGAATATAAACCTGTATCTTAAGATATTTGTTTGCATTCTTGTTGGATAGTCCTAATTGATAGGCTATACCCAATGTCATGAAAGCCTTGGTCTTCAACAGCACCTGTGCTCACCTTTTCAGGTCTACTGAAGTCTACACATAGCCTGAACATAAAATCCTTGCTGCATTCCAGCCTATCACTTTTTTGATTCACACAATGGTGTTTTTAGCAGAGAATATTTTAAATGGAAGAGTGAAAACTTAAACTGAAGCCATTAGCTTCCAGACCCCATCACTACTGGCATTTTGCACGAGATGAGAAGTTTGTTGTGGACCAAGAGTGTCCTGTGTGTTGAATGATGTTGATCAGCATCTCATATTCCCTGCAGCAGCATCTCAGTTTGGCAACCAGGGATTTGTAGGCATCTAGGTGTCTCCTGGGAAGGATACATCATGCCAGCTGAGAACTGCATAACTACATTGATGAAGGAAGTGGTTCTCGAGCTCAGTGGAGCATGACAAACTCATGAGAGTCATTTAACATTGCTCTGTGTTTTAGAAAAATTTGCTATAGTTGATTTGAGATAATGTTCCAGCATGGCCATTTTCAAACACCTTGGGTGATGATACTAACGCATGATGAGGAAGCAAACCCAAATTAATTAGCAAAGTCTTTCCCATCATATAATGAGCTTACTCAGTTACAGACTGCTGGGCTCTGCTTGAGTCAGGAAGTGTAGGACAGATCTGAATTAGTCCCTAGGTGGCACTGATGTGGAACATGGTTCAAGAACCTTTGCTCAAAGAACAACCACCCAGACACAGGGAAATGTTGCTGGAAAGTTTCTCTGGTTCTGTCCAGCCCCAAGGTCCTGCAGCCACTTATAAAATAATCACTCAGAGGCTTAATATTATTTACAAACTGTATGGCCTATGGCAGGCCTCTTGATAGCTAGCTCTTATATCTTAAGTTAACCCATTTTGATTAATCTATGTTTTGCCACATGTTCCGAAGCTTTACAGGTCTGCTGGCATCTTGCTGCCCCTTCTATGGCAGCTGGCGTCTCCCTCACTCTGCTTTTCTCTTTCCTGTATCTCTCCCTGGGTTTCCCTCCTGCCTCTGAGCTGCCTTGCCATAGGCCAAAGCAGCTTATTTATTAACCGATGGGAACAACATATATTCACAGCATATAGAAAGACATACTCCAGCAGGGTGCAAAAACAATGCAGATAACTGGTGATGAGCTACACCGACTCATTCTCTGGCCTCTTGTTCCCACAAGAATAAACATGAGTGAACAAGAATAAGCAATTCATTCAAGTTGTGCCAAATCATAAAAACAAAAATGGCACTAAAAAAAAAAATCAAAACAGGAGTGGGAGACAACCATAAAGAATGGCGTTATTCTACCAGAGAGTAAATATTGAAGGTTTCATTGAATAATAAAGTACCAATGAACTGTGCTTGCTGGGAAAAGACCAACTCACTGACCAGTTATTGCCTATAGGGGGGAAGGCACTTATGAAAACAGATATTGAAGCCAAAACTCAACCTAACTGTCTTCTATATCAGTAGCTACATTAATGTTGTCCCTGATACCATCTTAGTTATCTTTGTTGTGACTCAGAAGAGCACAGTCAATGGAGATCCCAGGAATGGTAGATGAATCAGGTGGGGCTAAGTAGAGAAATCTCACAGTATCAATAAGAAAGAGACAAGGATAAATATATGGCAATAAGAAAACAGAAGAGCAAATGGGGCCAGCTGTGTTTATTTAACAAAGCGTTACAAGGGCTGGGGAGATGTCTCAGTAAAGTACTTGCTGAGCAAGCATGAGGATATGGGTTTGATGTCCAGAACCTACAGAGCCCTGGGAGGCACAGACAGGCAGATCCCCGGGGTTCACTGGCCAGCCAGATTAGCTGAATTGGTAACTCAAGGCCATTGAAAAATTATGTCCCAAATAAAGGTGGATGGTGCCCAAGGATTGACACCTGAGGTCGGTCTCTGGCCCCCACATACATCTGAGTATCCATGTGGACAGGAAAATACACAAATGTTATGGAATATTACCTTAACTATGTAAAGGTGTGTTACATTTGTTTATGCTGCATTTGTAATCATGTAGAGGTATGTTGCTTTTGTTTATGCTGCCTTTGTTTAATTATGTACAAATGTGCTGCTTCACCTTGCCTGCCTAAGGCACCTGATTGGTCTAATAAAAAGAAGAGCAGCCAATAGCTAAGCAGTAGATGGATACGCAGGGCTGTTGGGCAGAGAGAATAAGTAGGAGAGAGAAAAGAGAAGGAGAGAAGAGGAGAGAACAAGGAAGAAAGAGAGGGAGGCGCCTGGGGCCAGCCAGCCAGCTAGCCGACAGCCAGTCAGACATGGAACAAGACATCTAGAAGGAAAGAAGGGTTAAAAAGCCCTGAGGCAAAACATAGATGAGGACAAACAGGTTAAGTTATAAGAGCTAGCAAGAAACAAGCATAAGATAAGGCTGAGCATTCATAACTAATAATAAATCTCTGTGACATGATTTGGGAGCTGGTTTGTGGTCCAAAAGAAAGCCTGTTATATATAAATACATACACAAACACACACATAGAAAAATGCCCCAAAAGTAAAACAAGTAAGGAAAATATGAAACAGGCATTTAAAAAATATTTCTTAGCACATACTTTTAATTGCAGGAGGCTGGGGTAGGATTGTAGGATTGTGGACAGTCTGTGATAGTGAGACTTTGTCTTGGAAACTTCAAGTATGTTCTGAACATGGAGGACTGTATTGAGGTTGAGGACAGATGCAACCACTGATTTTGAGTAGGAATTACTCTTTGTGCCTGAGCTATAGAAAGGAAAGCTGTTTACAGATCCTATTACTGTAGAATAAATTTAACATGAAGCTGTCATAGCCATTGCAATATGAATAGGCTGCAGTATAAATAAAAAGTTGTATTTCTGATCGTACCATCTGAAGACTTAAGCTTTGGAAATGCTCAACTGTCTCCCGTTATCTATGAATGCCTCCTCCACACTCTCTGTCCCTTTCCTGTTTTCTGCAACTCTTTCCTTGTCCTTCTGTGTTTTGTCTTCACCCCTCTGCGCTGCATTCTGGATTCTGTCTTAGGTTCTGAGGCATAATGATTATTGTACCCAAATCTCAAGTAGCCATGAGTCTAGCTTCCTCTTCATACATATTTGAGGATTATTTAGCAAATTTGTCTGGATTGTTCTTTTACTTAATTCTGTAACTGTAACCATTTTAAACTCACTTGAGATGTATCTAGCATTCCCATTACCTAAGCTCTAAAACAATAGAAGTATTAGACTGTACATTCAAATAGAGATTTCAATATAATCATTCTATTATCTCAACTTACTGTGGGTTATATATACAGTTGTCAACTGTCATTCATGGTGGATATTTTTTGATGTGTTTTATAATTACATAAGCCCATTTTAAAACATTTTCCTTTATGGGAATCATGTGAGGTCTCAATCAGAAATCTATTCCTTTAGAGAATTCATGGCATCATAATTATAAAGCCATAAAAATTCTTTGGAGAAATATGCTACATTAAGTAAAAATAGTACCCTCTAAAGCCATTTCTCAGAAAAAATCATTAAACAGTGAAGTCACTGGTCTTTCTATCTTAAAGTTTATCTCACAGAATAATAAAATGACGTTGAAATTTTTCCTCTTAGAATATTTATTCAACGCATACTTAATGTATGTTCTCAAGTGCACCATGGTGGCACACTCCTTTAATCCCAGAACTCTGGAGCCAGAGGCAGGTAGATCTCTGTGTTCCAGGCTAGCCTGGTCTACACAGAGAGTTCTAGGACAGCTGGGGCTACACAGAGAGATTCTGTCTTATAAAACAAACAAGCAAACATACATACAAGGGATGTTCACAATGCATCAGACACCAAGTTAGTCTTTACTGTTCTAAAATTGGAAAGACATATGATATTAATAGCTGCTAATGACTTTTCCAAAGTGGTTACAGGGGGTTGGATATGCAGCTTTAGCAAAGCTTTATGTTTTATTTTTCTGTTTTAAATTGTGCATGTGAAAAGCTCACTAAGGCTGCACTATTTCTAAATGGAAAATAACCACAAGTTCAGCCTCTCTGTAGACAGAGGACCATGATCAGAAAACATGCAAATAAATTTTGAAAGGAACCCTGTGTCTGTAGGTATCCTTGATACTGTGAAGGCGACCATGAGAAAAAAGGAAAAGATCCTAAGTGGGAAGGAATGGGGCAAAGGGAGAGCAGTGGGATGTGTGTGACTGGAAGAAAGAGCAGAATGGAGGACTATGTCTAAGAAGGAAAGAGAACAAGGGAGAGGAGGCTGGTAGACAATGGAGGGCAGTCAGGGAGGAGTCAAATTTGAACCAATTATGCTACACATGCATGAAGATACCATCGTGAAACCCATCCTAACTAAAAATTAATTTCACAAACTCACATGTACTCATCAGTACTAATGACTAAAATGAACTGCATCTTTGCAGCTGCCACTAACAACATCTTGCATTTGTTCTGTGGCTATTAGCCAGTAGAGAAAGTATTGATTCTATAATAATTTTTCCCCCTGTGGCTTCATGGGAGGCACAAAGTTTCCTTGTTCATGTAGCAACTTTGTAGCCTGCATATAATGTGAATTCACAAGAAAGAACAAATGGTTATATGCATTATTGTTGGACTGAATTGAAAGTGATAATTAGTGTTTTATCACAATAGAACCATTAAAAAGAGATCCTAGTTCCCTCTGATTTCAAAGTGAACAACCAGGCACTTTCCTCATTCTGACAAAAAAAAAAAACATGCACCATGGACAGAGGAAGCTGCTAGTGTGCTTTCCTGGGCACTGATGCTTCATAAGATATATAATCCTGACTCTATCAAGGGTCGAACGTTATGAGCTTCATCTGTTACCTGCAACTGAAATCTGTCCTCGTTGATTTTGATAAATAACATGAAATAATTTCATGCTATAATATATGTTTATAACTATACACTGGTTTTCATAGTTTTATTATCTATCAGATTTTCTTCACCACTTTATATTTGCAGATAAAAAGCCACTATACACAGCTTTCATTTTGTTATGTCTTACCCTCTCATTCAGTAAATGCAGTGATTTAATTGACAAAATTTTCTCCATTTTGTGCTAATTTCATATTTAAGAAAACACTGATTATTCAAAATAGGTTTTTGTTTGTAATGATTGTAAGGATTCTGTCCTTAATTACGTCATCAGCCTGGGATGGCAGCCCAGCCTAAAAGGTGGGCAGGTCCTCTGTGTGTCTCCCTTTTCTCTTCCTGCTCTCTTCCCTCCGCTCAGTCTCTCTGTTTCTCTGGTCCTCCCTCTCCCTCTCTCCTTCTCTCCCTCTCTCCCTCTCCCTCCCAATAAAGCTCTAAGAGGTAACCGTGGCTTGTGACTGTCCTCCAGCATTCTCCTCCATTGGCATGGCCGCCGTGGGGCCAGCCATGAGAAGCGCCGATTTAATCAACATGATAGGAAGGGGTAAGGATTTACTTTTCTCATTAGAAAGCTGCTAGGAAGACTTTCATTCTTTGCTACGCCAAAGGGCCACATATGACAGGAGTCATGTGAAAGGGTAAGTGTGGGTTTGATGCTGAATCTACATTCCAACTGATCAACTTGACATTACCAATTACAACTCACCTTACAAACTAAGATTTATGATAATTATGCTACTTGTAGTTTGAATGAAATTGGCTCCCATGATCTCATACCGAGTGGTACAATTAGGAGATGTGGCTTTGTTGGAGTGGGTATGGCCTTGTTGGAGGTAATGTAGTTATGTGCGGCGCTAGGAACACGTCCCGAACACGACAGAACCACTGGAGAGTTTTATTAAAGAGGATAGAGGTGACAGGCCTGGGTGAAACACACGTGGGGAGAGAGAGACTGAGAGCCTCGCGCAAGATGGCGCCGGCTTTTTGAAGGTTGGGCCGCGCATGCGTACAGGGACTCCTGTGGGTACTCCACGCATGCGTGTAGATTACATGGCTGCGCGCACGCTTTACGCAACCATGTAAGGCCACAGAGTCCCGGTCCCGCGAGATGTCTTACCCGGAGATGGCTATTCTACACCGGAAATAGTTAGGCGGTCCGCCGGGCAAGCCCAACCGTGTAATTGTCTATCATTCCCGACTCTCATGTTTTTTAAAAAGAAAAACAATGTGGATAGATGGGTATGGGACGCCGTTTCTCTCAAAGACTGCTTCAGGCTGAATGGTGGACGTTGATTGGTTTTGGGGGGAGATGGGGAAGCCGTCTCCTGAAGTTCTGGGATGAAATCCTGTAGCTGTCCGTCCTCCATGGTGTGGCTGGGAACCTTCTATCTGACAAAACACTGGTGACATAAAAGCTTAGACAAAAGATTCATTATTATTTTGTTTTTGGAGTTGACATTTATCTGAGGTAGATCTGGTCTGTCTGGTTGGAGACATGTTAAGGGTGGCTGTGATGTTTAAGTACTCTGCTTAATTTTTTACCTGAGACAAGCCTCATTTGAGGTGGTTTATTTAAGGCACCTGTTTGTTTTGCTAGTTTAGCGTTTGGGAAACACAGGTGATCAGTTACTGAGTATTGAACAGTGACAAACTGTTATATCCTTACCGCCTGGATATTTTTACGGTCCCTTTTGCCTCCGGCTCTATGTGGCCCTAGTTGGGAAATTCCTCTGGAATTGGTGACAAGGCAGTGGATCCTGGTGTCCTCTGGAGCTTGAAAGTGGAAGAGAACTTATTTTTTTTTAATTAGATACAAGGCAAAGATCGTGGCCCTGTCTGTATGCATATGAGAAACACAGACGGTAACTTTGAAATGAGACAATGAGCTCTTATCTTAGTTGGAAATCTTTTTCATTAAGTAACTCTGAAAGTGCAATTAAATCTAGTGAGGGAAGTAAGGCTGTCCTCTGTTCCCGACAATAGAAAGGAGTAACACCCTAAACTCCCAGGACTGAGTCAATGGCTCTGGTGTCCAGAAGGAATGAAATTGATCGCTTCCCTGCTGAGTTCTGGGTTCCCTGCTGTGTCTGTAGCCAAGCCTAGGTTTGCTGGAAGTCTTAGCTTGCTGTACCCATGCGTCTTGGCGCCTGGGGGCAGTCAGCTGACTGGTTGTCTTTCTAGGCAGCACAAGGACAAGGCTTTTGATGGGCAGGGCATTTGCTAGCCCATGGCCTTTTTCATTTAAAACAGGGACCCAACAGCTTTCAGGAGTCAGCGAGTGCCAGCATTTGGCAATTTCGTTTTCGGGCTTTTTTCCTGACACACCTTAAATGCCACAGATGACTCTTTTGCCCGTGGGGTCAGGAGCCTTGTTCTCCAGATACTTAACTTTTAGCCGGGAACAAGAGATGGATTTTACTCTATGTCCTGAATTTTTCCTGAAGATTGGTGGCTTAAGGACAGCTTTTGGAAGGATCTGCCAGTAGGCAGACTGTAAACCGATCCTTTGGAAGACTTGCTTGAGGCTATAAGCTGATTTCTTTTGGCTTAGGAGCCATCCCGATTATTGTAAACTTAATTGTTTAGATCTCAGCTACTTTTAGACCCGTCTGTGATTCTCAAGGCAGTTTGAGAATGAGTGGGTGGAGTTAGGGTGAGTTAGGGCAATTCTTAGGAACCGCCCAAGCCTGTGCATTTGAGCCCGCCCACCAATGGCGCGAAAGTCAGACAGAGGTTACACGTGGCAGACGCCTTAGTGGGAAAGGGAAGAAAGGATTTAGAGCTTTAGCAGAAAGTTTGGAGATGAAGCAACTCTTATTTTCACGTTTACTGGCTGAAGTACCTGCCACACTGTTATGTGGTCAGGTTTACCGGTACCGCAAAGCTGTTAAGCGGCCATATTTACCGGTACCGCCCCATCCGCCAATGTAAGTGGGTGGTATATGCCCTCTGTCCCATGGCTGTAACTGAGTGGAAAATAAAAAATTAAAATAACAAACCGGGATCAGACTTCAACTCAGGCGTCGTCCTGAGAATGAAGTAAGATCTAAGCTCAGCTAAGAGCTGCAACTGTGCTGCCGTGGATCCACCCGGTAGACCCAGACGCCATTCTTGCTCCGAGCAAAAATGTGCCTGCCAATGCCAGCACAGCCTGGACAACCCCCGGGATTGTCCGTCGTAAACATATAGCTCAGATTTCAGCCATTAGAACAGCAGACTCAGTGTGAAAAATCGTGGCGGTATCAATAATGGAAAGCCGCACTTCTCGTGGCTGGCCACCATCCGTGACGGCCAGCAGGAGGTGCGTGCTGGTTGGCGGAAGAATCACAAGCCATGGTTACCTTTTTAGAGCTTTTAGAGAGAGAGAAAGCTAAGATAAAGAGCAACTCTTTCCATTTGCCTGTTCGCTGGCCAGAATTAGATAACTCCCGTAAAAGATTGGGATTTTTTGTTATTTTTTAAAGCATACTTGGGCCATCTCTCAGTACAGAGACGGATAAGCTTAGGAATCTGTAAGTAGGGCTGATCGAGTTGGAAAACTTATTTCCCATGTCTGTAGCGGAGAGACAAAAACGAAAAATAAACATGATCCGGAGCCAAGACCTCCCGGAGGTCTGGACAGATCTCGGGCACAAGCCGCCTTATCAATTCGTCAGCCGATAAGCGGGGGCCCCCCGCTGTGTGAGGCAAGGTCTCCCCGGGAGCCCTTAACGCCCAGCCACCCCGTCGGGTGCCAAGAACGTGCCGGCTTCACACAGCCCCCAGGACGCACCTGACGGTGGTGGTCCCTTTACGAAATATCTCAAGCTGCAGACGTGGGAGGTGGCTGGAAATCCGGGCCCGCAATGGGGGCCAGCGGTAGCCAGTAAAGAAAAGGGGAAAACTCACCAATCAGTAGCGGTGTTGCATGCGGATTTGTGCGACCAGGCTAATGGAGAGTGGTCTGTCGTGAATGGAGCAGAGTTCCCGGTGTGTGTAGCGCAGTTTCCGTCCCGGTTCCCGGGTTTCCAGGCACAGAGCGCCCGGAAGCGCCCGTTTTCGCACGGCACCAATGTTAGTAGTTATGCAGCGCTAGGAACACGTCCCGAACACGACAGAACCACGGGAGAGTTTTATTAAAGAGGATAGAGGTGACAGGCCTGGGTGAAACACATGTGGGGAGAGAGAGACAGAGAGAGACTGAGAGCCTCGCGCAAGATGGCGCCGGCTTTTTAAAGGTTGGGCCGCGCATGCGTACAGGGACTCCTGTGGGTACTCCACGCATGCGTGTAGATTACATGGCTGCGCGCGCGCTTTACGCAACCACGTAAGGCCACAGAGTCCCGGTCCCGCGAGATGTCTGACCCGGAGATGGCTATTCTACACCGGAAATAGTTAGGCGGTCCGCCGGGCAAGCCCAACCGTGTAATTGTCTATCAATGTGTCACTTTGGGGGTTGGCTTTGGGGTCTCCTATGCTCAGGATACCACCCAATGTGTCAATCAACTTCCTGTTGCCTCCAGGATGTAGGACTCTCAGCTCCTGCACTATGTCTGCCTGCCATAATATATAATGGACTCAACTCCTGAACTCTAACCCACCACCTCAATTAAATGTTTTCTTTAATAAGAGTTGCTGTGGTCATGGTGTCTTCTCATAGCAATAGAAACCCTGACAAAGGCAGAAGTTGGTATCAGGGACTGGGGTATCATTGTGATAGGCCAGACCATGTTTTTATTTGGAGTAATATGAACTTTGGTACTTTGGGTTAAGAAAACAGTGGAACGCTTTAAGCACTGCTTAATGAGCCAATCTAGTAGGAGCATGGAAAACAGTGATGCTGAGTGTGATCTGATGAACTGTGGGGTGCTGCCTCAATAGGTCACACAGAAGAAGAACATTAATATGGTGCCTAGAGATCGTTCTTGTGATATTTTGGCGAAGAAAGAGTCTGCCTGAGGCTAAAGTGAAGAGTTTTGGATTAATTCCATTGGCAGAAGAAATCTCAAAACAGCCTAGTATAGACTCTGTCATGTGGTAGTAATGCTAATGAAGATTTAATATGAAAAGGAGTAAGCTGAGAAGAGTAAATTACAAAATGTAAAATTTAAGGAGATAAAGAGTACTAGGAAGTGGAATGGAGCTAAATGTTGTGTTCATTGAGATAAACAGAATAAGAAATGCAATAAAGGGAGTGGTGACCTCAGGGCAAGATCCCACCCAGCTAAATTCCCAACTTTTAGAAAGCAACTAAAGAAAAGCTTAGAGCTGGGTGTGTTGGTGTACATCTTTAATCCCAGGACTGGGAAGGCAGTCCTGATCAACTGAGATGTATGGATTTAAAGGATGCTAAAAATAATTTAATTTGATGATTCTTACTTATCATTTTGGGGGACATTTATATTATCTGTGATCAAAACCTTAATTTATCCCCAAAATTCCATATCCTGAAAATTCAGAATCTTAAGAGAGATGAAATCGTACATATGAAGATGTTTGTTTGAGAGTTCAAAGTACTTTAACATTTATCAATGTTTTTTGATAAACTTATTTCCATTGTTTTAGAACATGAGTCAAAATAATTGTTAGATAATGACTCTCGTACCTTTCCATATCTAACTATCATCAAGCATATTGCTGTCCTCCAATCTTCCATGTTCTTTTTTACTCTATACATTTAATTTTTAATCTGGTAGCATTAGCCAAAAGTTTTTTTTTTTTCTTTTGCAAACCTTAAATTGTGCAGTGATCACTACTATGAAATATTTGAATAGGGTTCTGAGAATGCTCTGGTTAGGTTTTTGAGTTTGTGATAAAACATCATGATCAAAAACAAATTTAAGGAAGAAAGGGCTTATTTGTTTCACAGTTTAGCTCAAAGCTCTAAAATCTTTCCACAATATTACTAGAAAACAACCTGGTTAGGTCCATCAGAGCTTCTGGCACTAACTTCTGTCAAATTTGTTTTATATTAGTATGATAAATACCATGACTAAAAGAAACTTGGAGAGGAACGGGTTTAGTTGGCTTACATATCCAGACTACAGTCAATCATTTATGGAAGCCAGGACAGGAACTTAAGCAGAGCCGAGGTGGGAACCATGGAAGAAATTTGCTTCCTTCCTTCTTCTGGGCTCATGTTCAGCTACATTTATTATGCCTTCCAGGACTCCCAGCTCAGGGGTGACACTACCCACAGTGGGATAAACCTATTCCCTTGTCAACCAGCAACCATGAGAATGTTCAACAGATATGCCCACCTGCCCTCATGCAGGCAATTCCTCAGCTGAGATTCCCATTTCCTAGATAAGTCTAGGTTTGTGTCAGAGCTGTAAAAAACTAACCAGAATACAACATATAGCTTCTTTGGTCTATTTTTATTCTCAACTGAATCTAAATACCTTGAAATGACTTAGTATCTGTTTGTCTTATTGGCCTCTAGGTTTATAGTGCTTGCTTATACCTACTTACCACATAAAAACACATCACAAACACACACACACACACATACACACACACACACACACACACACAGAGCACACACACACACACACACACACACACACACAGAGAGAGAGAGAGAGAGAGAGAGAGAGAGAGAGAGAGAGAGAGAGAGAGGCAAGAATGGTTTGTTATCTTACCTGACCTGTTCCCTGGGTTTTGACATTAAGTCTCATATCTGAAATTGTTGCTGCTATACCAATGTACCAAGTGTATTTGAGTGTCCACTAAATGTCAGTTACACTGAAGCCATATTAACTTGCAAATAATTTGATAAGTGAAAAAAAAAACCTTGAACATAAATATATACAAAATGAGTTTTCTATACAGATTCCAGATGCACACAGCTATGGGTTTTGAGGAAAGAAGCTTTGGCTCCTGAAAACTTGACTTCTTCATTTGTTCCTGGGAAATGTTCATGAATAATTAATAAAATGTGAATTCTAGAGAGGTTGTATAAATATTCAACCTCAGCAGTAATCAAAGAAATGGAGTTTAAAGCTGTATTTTTATGATACTAGCACAAGTTCCTATACTGCCCAGTCTTTAAAAAAATCATACATTATTTTTGGAAGTTAGTATTAGAGATGTAATAAGGGTTTTAAAATATTACAGCCAATTTGCTTCCATAAGCCTATTTTACATTTAAAAGAACTGAAAAACATTTCTACACAAAAATTTATCACCATAGTATTTATAACAAACAGTAAAACTAATGTATCACAGTCATAATTTATAAAGCATAGATGTCCAATGTAACAGAATCATACAGATATGTAAGTGTATTTTAAATTTATGTAATAGTGTATTAAAATTTCATTATCTCATGATGAGAGAACTCAGAATGAATACCAGTACTCATGGGTATCCACTATGTATAAATATGCATTTCTAATAATATTTGTATTGAAATAATTTTAAGTTTGATCTGTTTGTGTTTGTTTGTACAGACTTTCTAAAATATATATTCATTTTAATCAGAATACTAGTAAATCATAGGACACATTATTACCATGAATTAAAGGGAGATTTTGGTAAAAAGTAAAATTTCACTTGCCATGGTTTAAGAAACACACCAACAGTATAGAAAAAGGAAACCCCAGGTTACAAGGTAGTGTGCAGAGCTCTGCTCAGTAATGAAAGTGCATGTATGATTAGTATGACTTCATCACTGGAATCAGATTAATTTTTATTATTAATGATATTGTTATTGCTGGTATTTTTTAGAAGAAAAGATGAAATGCATGGTAGAAACCAAACTAAAACCACAATAACAAATCCCTTAACATAGCCAAATGAAAAGGTGCCACAAACATGATCTTAAAAATAAGATAAAGAAGTGAATGCAAAAAAAAAAAAAAAAAGTTCCTGTCCAGAGTGTGTTTGAAGGTTGCAAAGCAAGCTTGAATCATCTGAGTCAAACACAGTACGGTGGTTTTAAAGACAACACCCCTTATGTATTTGAATACTTGGTCCCTAGTGGGTGGCGCTGTTGGGGAAAGTTGTTAAAGTTCAGGAAGCAGAGCCCTGCTGGAGGAAGTATGTCACTGAGGACGGACTTGGAAGGTCTAGAGCCTAACTCTACTTTCCACTCTTTCTCTGCTTCCCGTGTGGGGATAAAATGTGATTAACCAGGCTTCCCATGCCTACTGCCATACCAGACTCTATCCCTCTGGTTCTGTGGGTCAAAATAAATTCTTTCAACTCTTGTTGCATTTGGGCATCTTATTGTATCTAAGAAACAGGAAAGTAATTAATACACACTGAATTGTAAGATGACATAGAAGAACATTTAGGAGAAAGGCAAATAAAGCATCAGGAAGAAATCATTATGTTCGCCTGGAGCATCTATTTGTTTTTGTGTCAGAGAAAGACATCTCAAGGTATTATCTGGGAAGCAAACCCTAAGCGGGGTGAGGTTCCCAATGCGTGGGATAGGCTGTCAGTGTCTCAACTGTCACAATGAATCTCTTTCTTAGTGCAAATTCATTGCTCAAAATAATAAATGGGCTTCACTGTGGCATTTCAAACACATACATCATAAACTTTAACTGGATGCTTCCCTCCTACCCTCCTTGGGATGGCCCCCTCCTTCAAAATTCTCTCACCTTTCCCTAAAACTAGAGTCTACAAACAAAGAAAATGTTATGGTGTTTGTTATTATCTAATCTTATTCCCCTCTCCCCACTTCCACTAAGTCCCTTCTTCCTCTCTACACTTTTGTCTTTTCTCCAAAGGCTCTCTATCTCTCTCCGTCTCTGTCTCTCTTTGTCCCCTCTCTCTGTATTTCTCTGTCTCTGTATCCCTCTGTACCTCTCTCTCTCTGTCTCTCTCTCTCTCTCTCTCTCTCTCTCTCTCTCTCACACACACACACACACACACACACACACACACCCCTAGATTCTACATACGATAGAAAACAGGTGACATTTTGCTGATTCTGACTTATTTCATCTATTCTATTTTAATTCAAAGTACATGTTTTACTTCTTTTTGGCTGAATAATGATATATAATGTATGTGTGTGTGTGCACACATGCACACGTATGTGATGTGCAGAGTGGGACATATATGCCATGGCACACTTCTGGAGGTCAGAGGGTATCTGGTGCAATTTGTCCTCTCTCTCCAACTTTAAGTGAGTTCCTTGAATTGAACTCACGTCACTAGGCAAGCACAGCAATCACCTTTGGCCACTGAATCACCTTGCTGGGAAGTTACTTGTTTTCTTGAGTACAGCATTCCTGACTGAGTTGAAATACCATCTCAGTGTCATTTTAATGTATTCCTAGTATCAGGCATTTTTTTTTCTTATATTTATTGGTAATTTGTACTTCTTTGATAACTGTCTGTTTATCCCATTAACATGAGATCTGACCAATGACTTATTTCATTCAGTGAAATGTGAGCAGTAATATCTGAAGCATTCTTGCTGAAGCTGTAAGAGCCAACAATGATCTCAGTAACATTCTCTTCACTATAGCACTGAAGCGACATGCCCAGAGGTATCCAATCCTTTTCTCTGAGTCTCAGAAGCAATAACATGAAAACAGACATAGCAGCTGTAGCTGAATGACAGCAAGCTGGGGAATAAACCTTTCTACTTATGCACCAGTAAGGCCTAGAGGCTGCTGGCTTACTACCATACTCAGGCTCTCTTTCAGATGGGTCTCCTCTTTGGCTCACTTACTTTTAAGGTTTTTTTTTTTTTTTTTTTTTTTTTTTTTTTGCTTTATTTTGTTTTCCTCCTTTTCTTAATGTATTTTTTAAATATTAAAAGCTTTATTATAGGCAAGACCCCTACAGGCAGTCCTGACCCCTCCCACTAGACCTTGTGATCTACAAGCCCCACTCCACCCTCAAAACCACCCATCCTCTGAGAGTGCAACTACTCCCTGAGACATAGACTTGGCCAGCTCTGATTGGACGAAGAGCTCCAATTGGAACAAGAGCTCTGATTGGACCGAGAGTGGCTCCTTGAGACACAGACACCAATTGCACCAATTGGAGGAAGGGATTGGTAGACTCCAGTGTAAGAATACATTCAATAACATAAAGAACAATATGGCACTACCAGAACCTAGTGGTTCTACGTCAGTAAGAACTGAACATCCCAATATAGAAGAAGCAGAAGAAAATAGCATTAAATATGACTTTAAGATGATAGAGGACTTTAAAGAGGAATGAAAAATTCCCTTAAAAAGACTGAGGAAAAGACAAACAAAAAATGGAAAAAAAATCAATAAATCACAAAAGAAAACGAAAAAAAAAAGCAATCAAGCAAGTGAAGCAAACAGTTAAAGACTTGAAAACTGAGATAGAGGCAATACAGAAGACACAAACCAATGGAATGCTGGGAATGGAAAATCTGAGTAAACTACAGATGTAAGCATAAACAACAGAATGCAAGAGGTGGAAGAGAGAATCTCTGGCATTGAGGATACAGTAGAGGAAATAGATTTGTCAGTCAAAGAAAACATTAAAGTCAACAAAGTCATAACACAAAACATCCAGGAAATCTGGGACACCATGAAAAGACTAAGAATAATAGGTATAGAAGGAGAAGAATACCAGCTCAAAGGCACAGAAAATATTTTCAACAAAATTATCAAAGAAAACTTCCTGAATCTGAAGAAGGAAATACCTATGAAGATACAAGAAGCTTACAGAACACCAAATATACTGGACCCCAAAAAAGTCCCCTTACCACATGATAATCAAACCACTAAACATAGAGAATAAAGAAAATATTAAGAGCTACAAAGGAAAAAGGCCAAATAACATATAAAGGTAGACCTATCAGAATAACACTTGGCTTCTCAATGAGACTCTGAAAGACAGAAGGTCCTGGACAGATGTAATGCAGACATTAAGAGACCATCAAGCGTGCCAACCCAAATTATTATACCCAGCAAAACTCTCAATCAACATAGATGGAATAAACAAAGTATTCCATGATAAAACCAAATTTAAACAATACCTATCCACAAATACAGCTTCAGAAAGCACTAGAAGTAATAATCCAACCCAAGAAAGTTAGATGCACCCATGAAAACACAGGCAATAGATAATCCCACAGCAACAAATACCAAAGAAACATAAAACACTACCAATCACCAAATAACAGAAATTAACAACCACTGGTCATTAATATCAATGGACTCAATTCACCAATAAAAAGATACAGGCTAACAGAATGGATGCAAAAACAGAATCCATCCTTCTGTTACATACAAGAAACACACCTTAACTTCAAAGACAGACACTACCTCAGAGTAAAGGGCAGGGAAAAGTCTTTCTAGTCAAATGGACTTAATAAGCAAGCTGGTGTAGCTATCTTAATATCTAATAAAATATACTTCAAACTAAAATTAATCAAAAGAGATCAAGAAGGATACTACATATTCATCACAGGAAAAATCCATCAAGATGAAGTCTCAATTCTGAACATTTATGCCCCAAATACAAGGGCACCAACATAATATGTAAAAGAAACATTACTAAAGAGTAAATTAATTAAATTAAACCCCACACACTAATAGTGGGAGACTTCAACTCCCCAATCTCATCAATGGACAGGTCCGCCAGACAGAAACTTAACAGAGAAATAAGGGAACTAACAGACATTGTGACTCAAATGGACTTAATAGACATCTACAGAACATTCCACCCAAACACAAGAGAATATACCTTCTTCTCAGCACCCTATGGAACCTTCTCTAAAATTTACCACATACTTGGTTACCAAACAAATCTCAACAGATACAAAAAAAAAAATAATTGGAATAACTTCCTGTATTTTATTAGACCACAAGAGCTTAAAGTTAGAATTCAGTAATAACACAAATTACAGAAAGCCTACAAACTCATGGAAACTGAATAATGCTCATCTGAATCACCAATGGGTCAAGGAAGAAATAAAGGAATTAAAGACTTCCTAGAATTCAATGAAAATGAATGCACTACATATCCAAAGTTATGGGACACCGTGAAAGCAGTGCTAAGAGGAAAGTTCATACCTCTAAATGCCTACATAAAGAAGTTGGGGAAATCTCACACTAATGACTTCACAGCACACCTGAAAGCTCCAGAAGAAACTGAGCAAACTCATCCAGGAGGAGCACACACCAGGAAATAATCAAATTAAAGGATAAAATAGAAACAAAGAGAACAATGCAATGAATCAATGAAACAAAAAGTTGGTTCTTTGAGAAAATCAACAAGATAGACAAACCCTTATCCAAACTAGCTAAAAGGCAGAGAGAGAATATCCAAATTCAGAAATCAGAAATGAAAAGGGAGACATAACAACTGACAGTGAGGAAATCCAGAGAATCAGCGGGCCATACTTCAAAATTCTGTACTCCACAAAATTGGAAAATCTAAGAGAAATGAACAATTTTCTGGATAGGTACCATATACCCAAATTAAATGAAGACCAGCTAAACAATTTAAATAGACCTCTAACTCCTATGGAAATAGAAGCAGTCATTAAAAGTCTCCCCAAAAAACAAAAACAAAAAACAAACAAACAAACAAACAAACAAACAAACAAAAAACCCAGGGCTGGATGGTTTCAGTGCAGAATTATACCAGATTTTCAAAGAAGAGCTAATACCAATACTCCACAAGTTGTTCCACACAATAGAAACAGAAGGAACATTGCCAATTTTTTTCTATGAGGTTACAGTCACCCAAACCACACAAAGATGCAACAAAGAAAGAGAATTACAGACCAATCTCCCTCATGGAAATTGATTAAAAAATACTCAATAAAATACTGGCAAACCAAATCTAAGAACACATCAAAAAATCATCTATTATGATCAAGTAGGCTTCATCTCAGCAATGCGGGATGGTTCAACATATGAAAATCTGTCAATAGAACCCAAAATATAAACCAACTGAAAGAAAAAAATCACATGATCATCTCATTAGATGCTCAAAAAGCCTTTGACAAAATCCAACACCCCTTCATGATTAAGGTCCTGCAGAGATCAGGAATATAAGGAACATACCTAAACATAATAAAGGCAATTTACAGCAAGTTGACAGCCAGCATCAAATTAAATGGAAAGAAACTTAAAATGATTCCACTAAAATCAGGAAAAAGACAAGGCTGTCCACTCTCCCCATACTTATTCAATATAGTACTTGAAGTTCTAGCTAGAGCAATAAGACAACAAAGGGAGATCAAGGAGATTCAAATTAGAAAGGAAGTCAAACATTTGCTACTTGCAGATGATATGATAGTCTAAATAAGTGACCCCAAAATTCTACCAGGGAACTCCTACAACTGATAAACACCTTTAGTGAAGTGGCAGGATACAAGATTGACTAAAAAAAAATCAGTAGCCCTCCTATACACAAACATTGAACAGGCTGAGAAAGAAATTAGAGAAACATCTCCCTTTACAATAGCCACAAATAATATAAAATACCTTGGGATAACTCCAACCAAACTTGTGAAAGACCTGTATGACAAGAACTATAAATCCTTGGAGAGAGCAAATGAAGAAGATATCAGAAAATAGAAAGATTTCCTATGATCAAAGATAGGTAGAACCAACATAATAAAAATGGCATTCTTACCAAAAACAATCTATAGATTCAATGCAATCCCCATCAAAATCCCAACACAATTCTTAACAGACCTTGAAAGCACAATATTCAACTTCATATTTTCAGAAAAACATAAAACCTAGGATATCTAAAACAATTCTTTATAATAAAGCAACTTCTAGAGGCATCACCCTCCCTGACTTCAAGCTCTACTATAAAGCTATAGTAAGACAAACAGATTGGTATTGGCATAAAAACCAATATGTGGACCAATGGAATCAAATTGAAGATCCTGACATTAATCTACACACCTATCAACATCTGAATTTTGAAAAAAAAAACACTACACAATGGAAAAAAGAAAGCATCTTCAACAAATGGTGTTGGCATAACTGTATATCAATATGTAGAAGGTTGCAAATAGATCTATATCTATCACCATGCACAAAACTCAAATCCAACTGGATCAAAGACCACAACATAAATCCAGCTGCACTAAACCTGATAGAGGAGAAAGTAGGAAGTAGCCTAGAACATATTGGCACAGGAGACCACTTCTTAAATATAACACCAGTAGCACAGATATTGAGAGCAACAGCTAATAAATGGGACCTCCTGAGACTGAGAGGCTTCTGTAAGGTAAAGGGCACAGTATATAAGCCAAAACAACAGCTTATAGAATGGGAAAAGATCTTCACCAACCCACATCTGACAGAGGGCTGATCTCCAAAATATATAAAGAACTCCAGAAACTAGACATCAAAACAACAAACAATCCAATTAAAAAATGGGCTACAGAGCTAAACAGAATTCTCAATAGAAGAATCCCAACTGGCCGAAAGGCATTTAAGGAATTGTTCAATATCCTTAGTCATCAGGGAAATGCAAATCAAAACAACTCTGAGATTCCATCATATGTCTGTTAGAATGGCTAAGATCAAAAATACTGATGACAGCTTATGCTGGAGAGGATATGGAACAAGGGTAACACTCCTCCACTGTTGGTGGGAGTGCAAACTTGTATAGCTATTCTTTGGAAACCAGTATGGAGGTTTCACAGAAAATTGGGAATCAATCTTCCTCAAGACCCGGCTATACCACTCTTGGGCATATACCCAAGGAATGCTCAATCATACAACAAGGACACATGCTCAACTATGTTCATAGCAGCATTATTTATAATAGCCAGAAACTGGAAACCACCTAGAAGCCCCTCAACTGAAGAATGGTTAAAAAATGTGGTACATATACACAATGGAGTATTACTCAGCTGTAAAGAAAAATGGCACCATGATATTTGCAGGCGAATGGATGGAACTGGAAAATATTATCCTGAGTGAGGTTACCCAGACTCAGAAAGATAAACATGGTATGTACTCACTCATAAGTGGATAATAGAGGTAAAGCAAAGGATAGTCAGACTACAACTCACAGCTCCAGGGAAGCTAGGCAACAAGGAGGACCCTAAGAGGGATGTACAGATCATCCTGAGAAGAGGAAACAGAGGAGATACCCATGAGTAAACTGGGGATGAGGAGGGCAATAGAGGGTAGGGGTAGGGGATGAGAACATGAGAGAACAGAATGGTCAAGCTGGGGGAGGGATGGAGTGGGAGAGCAATGAAAAGGATATCTTGATAGAGGGAGACATTATGGGGTAAAGGAAAAACCTGAAGCTAGGGAAATTCCCAGGAACCTATAAAAACAACCCAAAACTAGATTACTAGCAATAGTGGTGAGGGTGCCTGAACTGGTCTACCCTGGTAATCAGATTGGTGAATACCCTAACTGTCATCATTGAGCCTTCATCCAGTAACTGATGGAAACAGGTGCAGAGATCCATAGCCAAGCACCAGGCTGAGCTCTAGGAATCCAGTTGAAGAGAGGGAAGATAGATTCTATGAGCAGGGGGTGGGCTGTCAAGATCATCATGGGGAAATCTACAGAGACAACTGAATGAAGCTCAAAAGAATTCACGAACTTTAGACTGACAGCTGTGGCACCTTCATGGGACTGGACTAGACCCTCTGCATACGGGAGACAGTTGTGTAGCTGGGTCTGTTTGAGGGGCCCCTGGCAGTGTGATCAGGATCTATCCCTGGTGCATGAGCTGGCTTTCTGGGCCCCATTACCTATGGTAGGACACCTTGCCCACCTTTGATGCAGTGGGGAGGGACTTGGTCCTGCTTCAACCGAATGTACGAGACTTAGCTGTACCCCCATGGGAGAACTGACCCTATTGAAGGGGATGAGGGCATGGGTTGGAGGAAAGGTGGGGGGAGTAAGATGAAGGATGAGATGGGGAATCTGTGGTTGGTATGCAAATTGAATAAAAAATTTAAAAATAAAAATATTTGCACAATAAAAAAGGTTTATTATAAAAATTTTCATATAAAATAAGCATCACATACTAAAATTAACCAGAGCTGTGGTCTACAGATCTCTATACATTTAGAGTGGCCAATCTAAAGTTGTGGACCTTCAGGCTGGATTTTAACCATTTACAAAGTCTGTTTTTATATACTTATCCATGACCAAAACTGAAAACTCAATTACAGTATTTGGCATTTTATGATATATAAATTAATTTTTAACAATGGCTCAATGTTGTCATTTCTAATGGTAAAACACTCACTACATATTTTTAACAAACTTTCCATATCATCATCAAGTACTTTGATCAGCCCCTTTCCCTCCATTCTCCCTCCTTCCCTTCAGGACTTCATCATTGATAGCACAATATGTTTCAGGCATTATAGCAACTGATGAAGGTGTGATGGTCAAACACACAATGTCATGGCCTATGCATCTCCTCTATGGTTGAAGATGGAGAGAGAAATCATCCATCTATTCATATAACATAGCATTGCAAGCATGATAAAAAGACATGAGGGAGAGGCAGATGTGTGCCTATCTTAATACAATATAAGGTGGTTTGTATACATTCCTGTACTGTAATCATAAGGAAAAGTAATACTTGTACAGAAATAGAAGTGAAAATATTCTAAAAATACAATATCATAGAAATGTCAGGAATCCTTAGAAGGGAAATTTGAGTGAAGTCATGATTTGAGCCAAATAATAAAAGTAAACCAGGTATAGTATAATACAGCAAATAAAATGTGGTCTAGTTAAGAGGTCTTAAGAGAGTTGTTCCTTTCCTTTTCTAAAATTAATGACAATGGAGCAATTAACTGATGATACCTTTACTTAAAATGAGAAAGAGCACGTCTTTCTCAATATAGATAATGGCTAGAGAAGAGACATCATGACTGCATGTCACCTATTCTCAGAAGCCATTGAGCATGCATATTGGAGCTGATTATTGTTGGAACTGTGGACAATTTTTAAGGATGCTTAGAGTGTGAAGAAGTCTTTGCGGAAATATTGAATATGAGAGTTGAGATACAAAGTGGCATAAGGAAGACTCTGGTTCTTAAGCCAAGAAAACCAGGTTAGTAATTATAGAGAAGAACTGAGGATGGGCTGGAGGAGATAAGGGATTAACCATATGTATTTTAAGTTGCAAGTTATCCTTAGTCTCTAGATGATATGTCAAAGGGACTTTTGCTACCCGTGTCCTGGATGATTACAGATTAACATTTGGAATAGACTCAAGTTAAGTTAAACTAATATTAAACATGAATACTCTTATATTGCCCCAGGGAATCATGCCAGGAGAGTTTATTACATATCACCTGTTGAAGATACTATATAATAATAATAATAATAATAATAATAATAATAATAATAATAATAATCTGAATTACCTTTCCCCAGTTTCCTCTATTATGCTCTCGATTTCAGAACGGAGCCTTTTGTTTTCTTCGGCCAGTGCCATATAGCTTGTTGAAATATTTGTGAAGTCTTTTGAAACGTCAGAAAGCTCAATATCCCATGTTCTTTTCTTGATAGGTAGAATAAAAGAGCTATTTATAAATGTTTATTAATTGAAAAATTGTTTTAGTTGTTAATAAAATTAGTTTTAGTCACTCCAGTTAATAATTAAGTACAGTGTGTAGTGCTCTGTGGGGAAAGAGGGACTATTCCACTTACCGAGGAATAATAATGATTAAGTGCATCCATGTATTGCCTTTCCAATTTTCTTTGCCTCCAGGAATATTGGTCAAATGATTTCTTCAAATCATCTACCTAAAAATGCACAGAAGATAAATAAATTGAGATTTCCTTAATTTTTGTAAGTAAGAAAGAGATTGCATTTTACTTTATATAGTTTCCCTAATGAATATTGACTGACATAGTATAAAATAATGCCATATGTTTCTGCCATTTTGAAATCAAATATAGGATTCTGATAAAACATAGGAAATCAGGCATAAATCAAGTCTAATATTTCTAATATTCAGATGAATAATCATGACAAAGTAGTATGTGCTTCAGTTACATGAAAATTGAGAAAAAAACAGGAAATTTTGAATCATAATTCATTACATTGACAAGTAAAAGGAGAAAAAGAACATACATTTCCATGCTTTACAAAATAGCCATTTGTTTAATCCACTAATTTGTTCTCATGATTTCACATTTTTTCCCTATAAGTTTTGAACCTAGAAAAAAAAGAACTTAAAAATAAGTAATGGACAGACATTTCAATAAATTTTTTAATGCTGAATTCATAAACTTGTATATAGTTTATATAGCTGAAAAATGGCTCTAGCGGATGATCCAAGCTTAGTTTGCATCATTTGCATCCAGTGGCTCATAATCACCTGTAATTCTAGATCTAGGGTACCTATGCCCTCTTCTGCCCTCTAAGAAGGCAGTGTAAACAACCAATTAATGGCAGCTAGGACAATATATGTCCACTACAGCCCAGCAACCCTACAACAGCAGGCCCTTAGCTGAAGCACAGAACAAATACCTCACAATAGACTTGATGAATATGATAGAGCGGTGGTTCTCAACCTTCCTAATGCTTTGACCCTTTAATACAGTTCACCATGCTGTGGTGACCCCCAACCATAAAATTTTCTTTGTTTGTGGAAGCCTACAGTGACTCCAGTTTGTGGCTTGATTGTATCTTGACTCAAGGCCAGAGAGTTCAAGCTTGTCTTTGCTCCTTAAGGCTGGATAACAGGATGTATGGTCAAAGGCATGGTTACCAGATGTCTTGAGAATTAAGGAGTTGCTTATGCTTGCTTTTTCCTTGAACCATGGTGTCCTTGAGAGGGGGAGGTCTTTTGACCCCCTTGCTTTGGGTATAAAAAGGCTGTGAGAATTAAACTTGGGGCTATTGCGGTATTGATCAGAGCCCTCCCAATTCTGATTTTTTCTGTCTCTGCCTATTCTTCTGTCTCTGTTTTTTTTTTTTTTCTCAATTCTTACTCCCCTATTCAGGACTATTCTACAGGTCAGACAGGACCCAACATTTGTTGCTACTTCATAACTGTGGTTTTGCTACTGTTATGAATTGTAATGAAAATATCTGTGTTTATAATAGTCTTAGGCAACACCTGTGAAAGGTTGTCCACTCTCTCCATACCTACTCAACACAGCACTTGAAGTCTTAGCTGGAGCAAAGAAAATCAAAAGCATACAAATTAGAAGGAAAAGGTCACAGTATCTTTATTTGCAGATGATATGATAGTATACATAAATGAACCTAAAAATTATACTAGAAAACACCAATTGCTGATAAATGCTTTCAGTTAAGTAGCTGGATATAACATTAACTCATAAAAATCTGTAGCTTTACTATATACAAATAACAAATAGACTGAGAAAAAAAGTCAGAAAAAATTATCTTTCACAATAGCCTCAAATAATAGAAAATATTTCAGGGTTACTGTAACCAGGCAATTGAAAGACTTGTATGATAAAAAACTTAAAGACATTGAAGAAAGAAATTGAAGAAGATTCCAGAAGATAGGAAGATCCCTGTGATCATGTACCCATAGTATAAAAATAGTAATAATGGCTATCCCACCAAAAGCAGTATACAGATTTAATGCAATTTCCATCAAAATTCCTACATAATTCTTCACAGATCTTGGAAAAACAATATTCAGCCTTATATGGAAACATAAAATATCCAGGTGGCTAAAACCTGAATAATAAAAGAAAAAACTGCAAAAGGTATCACTACCCCAGACTTCAAGTTGTTCTACAGAGCTATAACAATAAAAACAGCATGACATTGACATCCTCTCATAAAGTCATGTTGATCAATGGAGTCAAAATCAAGACTCATAATTCCGAACACCTATCCATGACACATGAGTTTTGATAAAGGCAGGAATACATACTGGAAAAAGACAATATCTTCAACAAATGGTGTTAGTCAAACTGGATGGCTGCATGTAGAAGAATCCAAATCGATACATATCTATCGTCCTGCACAGAACTCATCTCCATTTCGATCAAAGACCTCAAGATAAAATAGTACACACTGATCCTGATAGAAAAGAGAG
Organism: Onychomys torridus; assembly: GCF_903995425.1. Lineage (NCBI taxonomy): Eukaryota > Metazoa > Chordata > Mammalia > Rodentia > Cricetidae > Onychomys > Onychomys torridus. The sequence continues at coordinate 12,019,628 of NC_050455.1, forward strand.
GGGAATGGCCTCAAACTCATCAGCACAGGAAAAGAATTTCTGACCAGAACACCAATAGTGTAGGCACAAAGATCAGTGATTAATAAATGGGAGCTCGTGGAACTGAAAACATTCTTTAAGACCAAGAATACCGTGGACAAAGTGACAGTCTACAGAATGGGAAAAAGTTTTTTTGTTGTTGTCATTTGTTTGTTTGTCTGTTTGTTTGTTTTAACCAACTACACATCAGACAGAGGGCTAATACATAAAATACGCAAAGAAATTTTAAAAATTTGATATCAAGAAAACAGATAACTCATTTAAAAAGTGGGGTACAGACCTAAACCAGGAATTACCAATAGTGCAGATTTGAATGGCTGAGAAACACTTAGAGAAATGTTCAACACTTTTCGTCATTATGAAAACTACTTTGAGATTTTATCAGACATCCACTTTTTTAAGGGTTCTTAGGATGAGGAGCAAAGGATAAGAAAATATCAGATAGAAAGAGATCTAGCTGATAAAAAGAAAGGCAGAAACACAAGATAGCTTTGGGAGGGCCTGGATCAATACCCAACAGCCTCATCCTTTACTGAAAAAGGCTTTCTATAACATGCTTTCAAACAGTCTTTTAAATACATATTCTTATGGCTATTGATTATGTTGTTGTGAGCCTTGCTAAGAGAAGGCCTTTCTTGCAGACTCATAACTGCCCAAAGTGTTGAGATATAACACTGTTAAGTCCTCAGTCTTAAATAAGATACCTATGAACCTCTCAAAGACTCAGAGAACAACATGTAACAGATTTTTGAAAGAATGTAAGAGCCAGAAGAAGAGGAGGGATATTATCAAATGTTGTCTTTTGGATGTCTAATGACTAGTGCATCTATGAACTAGCACCAGCCGTGGTGACCTAAGAGAGTCATATACAAGATAGAGCCCATCAATACTGAGTCATGAATTGAAGAAGGATTTATGTAGCCCACTGCTAACTGAGTATCCATTGGCAGGTAATGATTACAGGAGAATGTGGAGATACTTCATTCAGTAGTGTAGCCACTGGTAAGTTGACCTTACTCCTATAAATAACCCTTCAACCATTCTCATACAAACAACCCTAATTAAGGTCAGTGGATGATCCTAACAGGACATGAAGTAGAAAGAGAACTAGCTGATAAGAATAACATATTTAATGGGCCAGTCACAAATGTACAGGACCAAGCATATATGATATTATATTTGTTTATTTTTATTAAAATCAGTAAAGAAGTATTTCCTTTTGGTTTAAAGGAGGTTGGAGGGAAGATGCTATTTTCTGAGTACCCCTAATGTTACAAGGTATAACCTGACTCCAACAATGCATAGCTTCCTATAACCATTACCCTGCCATAACTTGTACATCATAATCTAAATGTAATGATGAGGTGAAGCAATCCAAGACATGTTAGGAACATGCCAAAGATAGAAACAAAAGACCTCCCCCATTGAAAGATCAAAGAACACCATACAGCCAAGTGTAGACCCTTTCAAACACCTTAGGGTAACCACACCCATGAACAAATCATCTTATGCAGCCCTGCTGGGTAAAGCAAGTTCAGATTCAATAAAAACAAGTGACAGCTCATGATGGTGAGATATGGAATAAGGGAAACACTTATTCTCCTGCAGCAGATGGGAACAAATACAGAAATTCACAGCTAGATATTATGCAGAGTGAGAGACCCTAATTAGAACACCCAGTCTTAGATAGAACTTTTCCATAAATGCCCCCCATGCTCAGGGCTAACAAAACCCTGGAGAAGAGGAGGCAGAAAGAGTGTAAAAGCCAGAGGGGATAGAGGACTTAAGGAAACGAGGTCATCTAAGCCAACAGGATGGAAGCACATATGAACTCTCATAGACTGAGGCAGCATGCACAAAGCTTGCAAGGGTCGCCATCAGATGGGGTCCCAGAGCCCAAAGGAGAAGTAGACTTAGGCCTGCTGCATGCCCAGACGTAGAATGGCTAACAGAAGACAAACTTATTGGCATCTTTGTCAGTTCCTTGACTCATGATATCCTGTCAGAGCTTTTCCTTTCTTTTAAAAAATTTATATTATTTATTAATTTATTTTATTTATACAGATTTTTCTTTTTTGTTACAATACAGGTGCTTTGCACGTATCTTATAGTTTCCAGTTAGTGACTTTTTGGGATTCCTGAGTGTGCACACTAGTGGGTATCTATTTCCTGTGTCTTCTCTTAGACTCTTTAACTTTGGTTTGTTTTTTCCAACTTCAATATGTCAGGTTTTTTAAATCCCATATTTTACTTTATTATTATCCCTTAGAAGTCTGTTTGTTTTCTAATGAGAGACAGGGGAGGAGAAACCATAGTCAGGATATAGTTTGTGAGAAAAAAATCTATTTTCATTAAATGGAAAAAAATAAAGGAAAAGAAAAACAAATTTAACTATAAAAACATATTACCTATTACATGGTTTATGAAAGGCTAGATCAACAAAATTGTAGAATGAATCTAAGTATTGATGTGATATTATTGACATTTAATAGATAATGTGTCTTCAAGTTCAGATGATTTGATTAAATAGAGACAGAACGTCTTATTTAAGAACAAATATCTGGATTAAATTACTTTTATTTATAATAGTGATAAACTGCTTTTAAAATGTATTAGCAAAGGGAAAATTCCTCCATTGCTGGTGGGAATGCAAACTTGTATGGACACTTTGGAAATCAATATGGTGCTTTCTCAGAAATTTGGGCATTGATTTACCTCAAATCCAGCTATACCACTCCTGGGGATATACCCAAAGGATGTTCCACACTACCGCAAGGACACTTGCTCATCTATGTTCGTAGCAGCTTTGTTCATAATAGCCAGAAACTGGAAACATCCTAGATGCCCCTCAACTGAAAAATGGATAAAGAAAATGTGGTACATTTACACAATGGAGCATTACTCAGTTGTTAAAAGTAATGGCATCACAAATTTTTCTGGCAAATGGATGGAACTAGTAAAGATCATCCTGAATACGGTAACCCAGACCTAGAAAGACAAACACAGTATGTATTAACTTATAAGTGGACATTAGCTTCAAAGTAAAGGATAACTATGCTACAATCTACAGACCCAGAGAAGCCAAGTAACAAGGAGAGTCGGGAGAGGGGGTGCATGAATCTCACTGTGAAGGGAAAATAGAATAGATATTGCCAGTGGATGGGGGTGTCCAGATGGGTGGTATGGATGAGAACAGGAGAGATTAGACAGGGAAGGAAAGAGGGAAAGAGTACCTGGAATGACAACTGGAATGGGGGCATCTCTGGGAATAGCTAGAAACCTAATGCAATCAAAACTCTCAGGAATCTGTGAGGATGACCCTAGCTAAGACTCCTAGTAATGGGAGATACAGAGCCTGAACTGGCCATCTTTTGTAACCAGACAAGATTTCCAGGGGAGGGATTGGGACATCAACCTTGTCCCAAAACCATTGACCCACAATTTGTCCTGCCTACAAGATGTGTGGGATAAGGGTGGCACAGGAATTGTGGCTGTGTCCAATCAATGTATGGTACAGCTTGAGATTCATACCATAAGAGAGAGCTCATCCCTGACATTGCCTGGAGGGTCAGGACACAGAGGTGGGAAAGCTCAGAGACTTAGGATAGAACCAAACATGACTGGCAAAAAAAGAAAGGAGAAAAAAGTCAATGAAATGATTCCTAATGATATTCTGCTATACTCATAGATTGTTGCCTAGCCCAACTGTTGTCAGAGAGGCTTGCTCCAAACAGATGCAGAGACATAGAGACAGACATTAGGCAGAGTCCAAGGAATCTTGTGGAAGAGGGAGAGGAAGGATTATAGAGGTCATAGAGGTCAAGGAAACCACAAGAAACCCATAGACTCTACTAACTTGGGATCATAGAGGCTCACAGAGATTGAACCAACAACTAGGGAACCTGCATGGGATTGACCTAGGTACTCTTCATATATCTGACAGTTATGTAACTTAGTCTTCTTCTGGGACTCTTTTTTTTAAAAATTATATTTGTGTTTTAATTTTACACATCAGCCATGGGTTCCCCTGTCCTCCCCCCTCCAGCCCTAGCCCCAGCCCCCGCCTTCTGCCCAGCTGCTCCCCTCCATTCCCACCTCCTCCAGGGTCAAGACTCCCCTGGGGATTCAGCTCAACCTGGTAGATTCAGTACAGGCAGGTCCAGTCCCCTCCTTCCAGGCTGAGCAAAGTGTTCCTGCATAAGCCCAAGGTTCCAAACATCCAGCTTATGCATTAAGGACAGGTCCGGGTCCCACTGCCTGGGTGCCTCCCAAACAGTTCAAGCTATTCAATTGTCCCACTTATCCAGAGGGCCTGATATAGTTGGGGGCTCCACAGTTTTTCGTTCATAATTCATGTGCTTCCATTCGTTTGGCTATTTGTCCCTGTGCCTTTTCCAATCTTGGTCTCAACAATTCACGCTCTTACAGTCCCTCCTCTTTCTCAACAATTGGAGTCCTGGAGCTCCACCTGGGGCCTGGCTGTGGATCTCTGCATCCACTTTCATCAGTTATTGGATGAGAGTTCCAGCAGGACAGTTAGGGTGTTTGGCCATCTGATCACCAGTCTAGGTCAGTCATGAATAGGCAGGATTAACATAGTAAAAATGGCAATCTTACCAAAAGCAATCTACAGATTCAATGCAATCCCCATCAAATTACCAAAACAATTCTTCACAGACCTAGAAAGAATAATACTCAACTTCATATGGAAAAACAAAAACCCAGGATAGCCAAAAGAATCCTGTACAATAAAACAACCTCTGGAGGCATGACAATCCCCAACCTCAAGCTCTACTATAGAGCTACAGTAATAAAAACAGCTTGGTACTGGCATAAAAACCGACATGTAGATCAATGGAATCGAATTGAAGACCCTAACATTAACCCTCACACCTATGAACATATAATTTTTGACAAAGAAGCCAAAAATGTATAATGGAAAAAAAGAAAGCATCTTCAACAAATGGTGCTGGCATAACTGGATGTCAACATGTAGAAGGCTGCAAATAGATCCATATCTGTCACCGTGCACAAAACTTAAGTCCAAGTGGATCAAAGACCTCAATATAAATCCAGTTTCTCTGAACCTGTTAGAAGAGAAAGTAGGAAGTAGTCTTGAACACATTGGCACAGGAGATCACTTCCTAAATATAACAAGAATACCACAGACACTGAGAGAAACAATCAATCAGTGGGACCTGTTGAAACTGAGTAGCTTCTGGGACTCTTAACAGTGGGGACAGGGGCTCTCTGACTCTGTTGCCTGCTTTTAGGACGCTTTCCTCCTACCAGATTGCTTCATCCAATTTTAGTGGTCTTAGTCTCACTACAACTTGATGGATACAACTGATATCCATGGGTGACCTGTCTTTTTCTGAAGAGAAATGGAGGAAGAGGAGGAATGGATTGAGGGATGAGAGGTAGGGGGGACTGGGAAAAGAGGAGGGAGGGTAAACCATAGTCAGGATATACAAAGAAAACAAATAAATAAATACAAAAAATAATGAAATGTACTAGCAGTAATATACAAGTTTTTAAAAAATACATAGTGTTTGAAAATAAAGTAAAAAAGAGAGAACCCACATAAACACAAACAATTATGTAAAGCCTATACCAAGTTCCATATTTTAAAAAAGATATGTAACAGGAACTCTTATGTTGATTTTCCCAAATGAAGATAAAACATAGTAATATAATAAAGTATTCTAAATTAATTTATATAATTGAAGGTTTTTTGTTTTTGTTTTTGAACATTACTTTTTTATTTTGTTTTTGTTTTTTTAACTTTTATCTTATATTTGTGTTTTAATTTTACACATCAGCCATGGGTTCCCCTGTCCTCCCCGCTCCCCCACCCACCCCCACCTTCCCCCCATCACCTCCCCTCCATTCCCATCTCCTCCAGGGTCAAGACTCCCCTGGGGATTCATTTAAATCTGGTGGATTCAGTACAGGCAGGTCCAGTCCCCTCCTTCCAGGCTGAGCAAAGTGTCCCTGTGTAAGCCCAAGGTTTCAAACAGCCAGCTCATGCACTAAGGACAGGTCCTGGTCCCACAGCCTGGGTGCCTCCCAAACAGTTCAAGCTATTCAATTGTCTCACTTATCCAGAGGGCCTGATCCAGCTGGGGGCTCCACAGCCTTTGGTTCATAATTCATGTGTTTCCATTTGTTTGGCTATTTATCCCTATGCTTTTCCAATCTTGGTCTCAACAATTCACTCTCTTACAGTCCCTCCTCTTTCTCGACAATTGGACTCCTGGAGCTCCACCTGGGACCTGGCCAAGGATCTCTGCATCCACTTCCATCAGTTACTTTTTATTGATTCTTTGGTAATATCACATCATGAACTCTCATTCCACTCATTTCCTAGTCCCTCCATATCTGCCCTTCAGCCTTGTAGTATTCTCCCCAAAAGAATATTTAAGAAGAAGTAAAAATAAAATAAAAATTAAAATATTGATAAAAACACAAAACAACAACAAAAACAGCAAAACGAAAACAAGTAAACAAAAATCCCACTTTGCTTTTCAAGTTGTCCTACCTCTACATCATTTCATTATTCATCTTAGTGGCATTGGGAGCTGCTGTGTGTCACACAGTAGACCCTTTTGTCCAAACAGCTTTGTGGAGGCCCACAAAGATTTCCTAGTGAGATCTGAGCTTGCTTTATCCAGCAGAGCTGCATTAGAATATTACTTGACCATGTGTATGATCACTAGGTAATTGGAAGGGTTTACACTTGGCTGAGCTAGGGGAGATTTCTTTTTGCTCCACCCCTTGGCATTCCTATAAATAGCCCTTTAGAAGAGACAGGAAGGGCCAGGAGATAATGGTCCAGGCCCTCCTGAGGCTATCCTGTGTTTCTGTTTCTCTCCCCTCTATCCAACTATCTAAATATTTCTCACTTCTCCCTGGGGAAAAAGTGAAAGGGAGCCTCCCACAAATATTGCCAGGAACAGGGACTTGGCAAAAGAAGTGTTGGGGGTGTCACAAGTATAAGGGGGCATGCCAAATAATGAATTAAAAATAAAGGCAATGACATTTTATTCTCAGGAGTGAAAGTAAGGCAGCTGAATGCTGAAGTTAAAAGTGAGGATGCAGCTAGTATCTCTCTCTTAATTTCTATCAATAAAGATTAAGGAAAAATGTAATATAGAATATAAGAATATAGTGTAAGAAGAAATTTAGAGTAAGAGTAGAATTAGGAATATAGGGTAAAAAGAAATTTAGTGTAAGATAGAATAAGATAAGCAACAAGACAGAAGATCTATGTCCTTGATTCTCCAGCTATAGGACTATAAACAAAAACTGGGAAGAACCAGAGTCATGAAAAAATACTATAAAAGAAAATGGACAGAAAAATATTCCCGTGGAAGCTTATGGCCTCTGGACAGCTTAGATCTAAGCCCTGAGCAGCAGCGAAAGAATTTTCCCTGAGGTAGATATAGATGAAATAAAACTCTTCATTCTGCTAGCATCACCACTGCATGAAAACATCGTACCATTAGAATTAATTTCCTCTTGGCCATGAAGCCAAAGTTTAGGAAATAGAAGTCTTGCTAAAAACTTAGTAATCTTTCTCTAGAAAACTCAAAGCTTTTCAGGTCTTTCCTTCTCAGATTTTTTTTCTTCCTTCAAGGGCAAAATTAAACTCACCTGGAAAATCCATCAGAATGAAAAAATTACCTGTAATAGCCTTAGGAAAAAACACAAAACCTCTTGGAATATGGGAAATCCTCTCTGCTAGTCCTATCTCTCCTTCAAGCCAGAATCCTCAGTGGCCAGAGCCTATGCCCAAGAAAGTGCAGAGAGAAAGCCTAGTAGGGACAGCTTCCCCAGGGTGGAGCTGCAGCAGAGGCAGTGAGGGACCCAGGCTCCTGCATGAAGGTGACAATAGAGGCTTTGAAATCCTCCCTGCAATGAGGGAGGCAGAGTCTAAGTTTCTAAATTGGAGACTCAAGCCCCTACCTCCAGAACAGAAAGTAGTCAGCAGAGAAATTAAGCTTCTGCTAAGGCGTCAGGGACTCTGCATCTTGTGGGAAGGGACAAGCAGGGATAAGCAGAGGTTTTATCCAGGGGAAAAAAACTTCCCAAAAAAGCTTTTATTTCAAGTACTTTCATTTTTTTCCCCACTGATCTGGTAAGGTGGGAAAGGTGGGAAACAAATGCCAATCTGTAAGCATGCACTGCTGGATATAGCCTGCTGCATGAAAAATGTCAGATTAAAGAAATACACCTGTCCATGCCAGCTCAGGGAGAACAGAAACCTCCCATGGTGAAAAAGCTCACTTGATCTTGATTTTCAATATGAACACAAAGCATTAAACAAAAACAGGAGTGTAGCAGACCTGAAAAACAGCTTGGAAAATGTAGTTTCCAACATGTGATGATATAGAGAAAGGCAGCTAGGGAAATGTAGTCTGTAACAGAGTAGCATAATACCCAGGGGAAATAATACTGATACTGCACTGCCCAAAAACTCTGCTTTTCAGGCTAAAAATGCCATTTTCCCCCAAGCGATGTTGGAAAGCTTACCTTAGCTCCTTATGACTAGAAACAGGTGAACAGCATGCCCGTCAGGAGGCAATTAAAATGCTAATACATGTTAACAAGCCTTTTTGAAATACTCATGGTAATCTTAAAAAGCAGCTTTAAGAAATTAAGAAGAGGGAATTTTATCCTCAGTCACCTAATAAAGCTTAGAGCTACTACTGATGGATTACACTCTGACTTCAAACTCTCAAGAAAAATTTCAGAATGATAACAAAGCTGACTATAAACTCTGAACTTTAGAAATGATTTGCCTACTTCTTGTCTTGTTGAAAGAAAATTTAATAGTTCTGTTAAGAAATCTCTTCTAGATATTTGCTAAAGTAGTCCTATAGAGTTTGCTTTTGAATCTAAGTTAGTTCTGTTGAGATATTCTTTCTAGATGTTTGCTAAGGTTTGTAAAATAGTCCTATAGAGTTTCCTTTTGAATATAAGTTTATAAAAAGTGTAAATATTAAATGTAAAAAGTATAAATGTTAAATATAAAATGTGTAAATATTTAATGTAAAAATGTGTAAATATTGAATATAAAAACTGTCAATGGTGAATGTAAGTTTGTAAAAAGTGTATAGTGATGTTCATACAAGAATTATGTTTTATTACTCTTTTGCTTTCAGATATATTTGAACACTTGTGATAGCTCAAAATATAATTTTATGGTCTTAATAGCCCCTGGAAAACTTAAGAAAAGGTATTATAATTAAGGGAGATTTTCTGTCTTCTTCCAAGAAGTTTCCACTCCCCCTTCCATTTCTGTTTAGAAAGAGGTAGGCCTCCCACAAAGGGATAGGCCTCCCACAATAGAGTTAGTTTGTACACAAATTATACAGCTGCAATAGGGACACATGTATATATGAGCTACTTAAACAGCTGCAAGTGTTTTTACAATTAGCAAGGGGTTTTGTTTACTTGAGTGGATACTTTGAAGTGTTTTGAAATGACTATTTTCTCCTGGGAATCAAAATAGTCTCTTGAAAATTTTATTGAACATCTGTTAGGAGAGAGGTTTGAAAAGGGCTTGGTGCAGCTAAGACCGATGTAGTCATCTTAGGCCCATTCCAATAAGGATATTCTGTATTTATTATTCTCTGCTCCTTTATTAAGAGGTGTGACAGCTATGGAGATCATTGTGGATGTTTGGAAGATCTTAGTAGGGACCTGTGTCAGAGCTTTCTTGATAACTTCCTGTATGTATGTATGTATGTATGTATGTATGTATGTATGTATGTATGTATATATGTATGTATGTATGTAAAATTAATCCAAAAGGATGACCTAAAACAGACACAGTCTATCTGAGGGGCCCAAAGGGCCCTTTTTTATATCAAGAAGGGGGAGTTGTGGAGGCCCACAAAGATTTCCTAGTGAGATCTGTGATTACTTTACCCAGAAGAGCTGCATTAGAGTACGTGCATTGTTACTAGGTGATTGGAAGAGTCTACACTTGGCTGAGCTAGGGAAGGTCTGTGCTCCACCCCTTGGCATTCCTATAAATAGCCCTTTAGAAGATACAGGAGGAGCCACTGGATAAGGATCCAGGCCCTCCCAAGGCTGTCCTGTGTTTCCATCTGTCTCTTTCCCCTCTGTCCTTCTATCTAGTATCTCTTATCCCTCTCTCCTCAAGAGTACCCTGGGGTAAAATGTGGGAACTGATCTCCTAGCTGGGCTCCCATACAGCTTTACTTGCAATGTTGATTATGTAATGATTTGTTGGTCAGGTTCAAGGCCTTTGGCTTCTGGTACACCATCAATACTAGACCCTCACTGAAACTCCTCTCAGATATGCTGCTGTTGACCCATGTCATGGAGATCCTATGGCTATGGTTCCATAGGACCAGTCCCTTCATTGCCCTAGCAGGTCACAGATGAGGTGGATGTTGGGATAGGTCAACTCAAAGCCCTGGATGTGTGCCTGGGTGGTAACTAAATTGGTTAGTCCTGGCCATTGGGACCATCCCAGGCAGCTCTCCCACATTCATAATGAATGGTGGGACCAGCTTTCAAAAGTACTGGGGCCATTATCCTATGAGAGGCAGATCAGCTCTCCTATGTCAGGGTCATCAGACCAGCTCTCCCAGGGCCAGTGAAGGGTGGGACAAGTTCAATATGGCCCTTGAACTTCAATATGAATAGTTCATATGGGCCCTTGTCAACACAGGCAATGGACATAAATACCTGGAACCAAGGTAATATCCATGCTCAAGCTGGTGCAGAGGGCCTTGCCTGGGTTCATGGCCCTACTGCAACCAAGGTCTGTGTTAATATCCATGGCTCCTGTTACCATTAATTGTTGCGTGGAGGCTGGGTGTGAGCCACCGCCTGAGGCCAAGTTGGTGTCCAAGGACTGTGCTATTGCCAACAAAATGTTGATCTGATAATTTACTTTTAAGCAGTGTTTATTTTTTCATTAATCTACTTAAAAAAAAACTTTTATGGGTATGTGTATGTGACTGCATGTGTTTATGTGCACCACATACATGCAGGAGTCTACAGAGGTCAGAACCCTATGAGACTGGATTCACAGGTGGTTATGAGATGATGTGGGTGTTGGGAAGTAACCTCAGGCCCTTTGCAAGAGCAGTAAGATCTCCTAGCTGCTGAGCCATTTCTTCAGCCCCTAAATTGAAGCCTAATGGAAGAAACAGTAATATGACATCAACCATGAGTTATCTAAACATAAAATTAGTGTCAGAAACACTACCAGATATCAGAATAGTAATAGCACTGTTTCAAAGTAGGGTTTCTAATTGCATTAAATAAACATGATATGGAAATCTAAATGCCTACTAGTTTTGAATTAACATTTCAAAAAGTTGTATCAGAATTCAATGAGAAAGAATTTAATTAACCTAGCTATAATAAAATGACATTTCTATCAAGTAAGTGTGAAGTGGTTTCTCTACCACATATCCAGCTCATAACAACTATAAATTTCAGATAGACAAATAATACAAGCACAAAATAGTTCAAATCATTCAAGTGACTGATAATAAGTTAATAGGATAGTCAAGAGCTAGAAGATAATGTCACCTTGTCATGTAAAACAAAAGCTCTGTTAATGTGTTTGATAAGGTATCTCTATAGTGTGTATCAAATCAGAAATGAAGGAAAAATGAGACCATGAAAATAATGTGAGAATAAGTCAAGTCTTAGAAATCTGTACAAAGGAAATGATAGAGGAGGGAGGGAGGAAAGGAGGGAGTGAGGGAGGGAGGGAGGGACGGAGGGAGAGAGAGAGAGAGAGAGAGAGAGAGAGAGAGAGAGAGAGAGAACTCTTCATTAAGAAATGTACAAAAAGGTATCAAAACACACAGTTCTTGAAATGCTCAAAGGCACTTATGGAAATAAAAAATAATAAAGAAAGAAATGGTCCTTTATAAGAACTTCTATGGAGTCTGTGGTATTTTGCCTACTCCTAGTCCATCTCTGTCTCTAAAAATGTCTGGGTGAGTAATGGCCACAAAGATTATGAAAACTTGAAGTTGGTATTCACCAGAAAGAACAGAATGTGGCTGGCTAGAATGAATCCAAAGCTTCATTTTAATTTTCTGACCTCTCTAGTAGGAGTTTGTTAAGTAAGACTCCATTTATGAAGATGGCTGTATGTGAGTTGAAGTCTTTTTACAAGCAACTGATCTAGCTTTGTAGCCACTTGATATCACCAGTATCAGTTGGACAAAGAGTAGACTAGTCAAGACAATTAAAAGTGAAGGCTGGATGAATAGTGTCCATAGTAGCCTTGCAATTGCCAACACATTCTTGGGAGTGTAAAGCATTGTAAATACCTATGGATGAGTAAAGGCCCCAAACTGGTCAAATGTCCTGAAAGTCCACAAAGGATGTAAGTACTACCAGCTGAGCAACATTAAGGCATTATGAAATCAGGAAATAAACAAAAGGCAGACTTGAGAGATACCTGAGTGAGTTCTGAAGGTATACATGAACAAGAACACAGAGCTGAAATGAGACTGACCTTTCACAATGTCCCATCATTACCAAGTCCCTAGGCTGAAAGAAGATTGCACTGCTTACATATGACACAGAAAACAGGTATTACAAAGACCTCTGGATAAACCAATGATGACCTCAGTAGACAGAAACAGGAAGAAGCCCCAAAAGAATGAGATTCTGATGTCAAGTACTACAATGTTGCATGATTTTAAAGTTTACAGTGGCAAAACAGTAAGATAGATTATGAGATACATGAAGAAATAAGAAATACAAACTACACCAGAAAAAATAGGGCTCAATCGAAACCTTATCCCAGAGAAATTAGAGATGTTATTTTAAGTATGTTCAAGGAGTTAAAAGAATATATTCCTTAAGGAAGTGAATTAAAACATTATAATGTTTTACCATAAAGGGAATATGAGTAAATTGACAGAAATTCTATAAAAAGACTTAAATAGATAATCTATGATTGAAACATAAAATCACTTAAATTTAAAAAATAAACCTTGCTCTCCAGGCTTAACAGCATTTATGACCAGGTAGAAGAAATATTGTCCAAATTTGAAAATGAGTTCCCTGAGCTTATCCTGTATGGGGCACAGAAAAACAAAAATAATGAAAATGAAGAAATCTTCATAATTATGACATACTATAAACTATACCAACATACACAACAACAGTCATAGAGAGAATTAGGGAAGTAGAGAAGAAACAGTGACTGAAAGCTTTGCAAATGTAGAATAAAAGAAAACATTTATCTACATATGAAAGAGTCCCAGGGAAACCTAAGCACATGAAACCTAAAACTATATGTGTGGCACATTACCATCAAACTATCAAAAGACCAAGGCAATGAGAGGAATCTTTGAAGTAGCACAAGAGAAGCTGAGCCTTACAAAAGTCAACAGCTGGTTTTTCATTCCAACTGGTGTATACCAGATGCCTTAAGCCAATGTATTCAAAGAAAGTAAATAAACACCAGTGATCTTGCATCCAGCAAAAACTATTACTTCAAAAGGAAGGTTGTATTAGCACATCCCCAAATAATAAAAAGACTTGTAAGTAATTGGTTAGAGACCTTTCCTAAAATAAATTCTAAAGAAAGTTCTTTAGGTCAATGTGACAGACGTTATAGTCAGTCATGTTCTATAGACATTACAGAACCAACCAATGAACTGAGTTATTTCCAAACTGTTTTGTTGGCTTTGCAGCCCTGAATCTCACAACCTTTCTATCTTTGGTAGTGGTTTCATAAATGTCCTGCTGGCTTGTGGTGATATTTTATTTGTGTTGAAATGTGATTTTATTTGTATATTAATAAAGTCGCTTTGGGGTCAGAGCAAGCTATAGCAGAAACTGGGTGGTGGTGGTGCATGCCTTTAACCCCAGTACTTGGAAGGAAGAGCTAGGCGGATCTCTGTGTGTTCAAGGATACAGCCAGCATGGTGACACACGCCTTTAATCTCAGTACCAACCATAGAAAACCTGGAGGTATGCACAGACAGGTAGTGACCAGGAGGTCATGTGTTTGGGTTTACAACCAATGAGAAGGCAGAACAGAAAGTCTATATAAATAAAAAAGACAGGACACAGGAAGTAGCTCTCTCTAGTGGAGAGGAAAGACAGAAGCAGCAGCGAAGGGTAAGGTTTTCAGCTATCAGCTGTTGCTCTGACCTCTTGGCTTTTAACTCTGCAATTGGCTCTGTGTTTCTTATTTAACAAGATGGTGAAATCTACACTGGCTGCCTCAATAGACCTTGGATATAAATGCCAACATTCTCATTCTACATTACCCTGCACAGAGGTATTCTCTAGACTGGAATGTTCTCTTAAGTTTGAACTTTTGATTGATTAGTAAAGTATTACTTTGCATTCATCAAAGCTTGACTTTGGTTTGTTTGTCCTTGGTGTTATGACCAATTGTAGTACATATGATAAGATATATTTGTTTTCTCTTTATTTTATAAAACTTAAAATACATAAATCTGAAAGATATGCCTATTAATTTTTTTAAAAAAATTGTACCTTCAACATCAGTACAGGGATAATCTGATAACCTCCATTAGAACTACATACATATCTGAAGAAATATGATGAATTCTTGGTAATTCTTGTTTAAAACTTTGTCTGAAGACATGTGAGTAACTACTATGTTCCTCAGCATTGCTCCTATTTAACACTCTTTGTTCAACCTTTTATCTGTGATTGAGTCCGCAGATGTGTAAAGAACAGGGAAGGTCAGCATAATTCTTAGTGTGACTTCATGCTTCAGATGTGGATTTAAAACACAAATTATATATACTTCATGTATCAGACAACTGCCCATCTCTAAAAGTAGCTCTTCACTGTTCTAGCCATTCAAACAAATAAGGTTAAAGGTGACCTATACTGCCATGCTTCTGCTAAATGTTTGTGGAATGAGCACTAAATGAAGTTATGAAATATTCATAAGCTTACTAAGCATTGCAAGAGTGGTTCTTGCTTTCTACAACTTTATCATTGACTCAGCCCTATCCTAACCCATAAAGCCTATGGAATCACCTGCACTGTAAGCTAACTTCTGTTCTAATACAAATAATAGCACACAAAGAAGATTAAGGATGCCAATCATGGAAACATCTAAAACTATGTGCTAGGTCATGAATTCAATCATGGCAATTAAAAAATGAAGAAATGCCATATAAAATGGAAAATGTTTTTATTCTACTGTGAAGCAAGAAAATGAAAAATAATGTGACACTTCTTATCCAGTGATTGGGTTGGTAAAATAAAATATTCCCTCAGTGCTCCAGAAAAATCACAGAAGCCGTACTTTTATAACCTCTCCCAAATGTGGATGCAGATGCTGACTTATGTATTCTTACTAAACTGCTTTGAAAAGAAGCAATAGCTACTTTTAAAAAAATGTCCTTAGCTCCAACCCTTCAATCTAACTTTTGAGAATCTATACCACAAAAAGAAATGGTATCTGAAAGGATCTATAAACTTCCTTATTTCTCTATTGTTTGTAATGGCTATAAACTATATTTGACATGAGTTTACTTATGATGTCAATAATTAAAATTTTCCTTCAGACAAATAGTGTAGAAGATTTTAGGGAGTCTCCATTTTGCCTTCCTTCACATGTACACTTCTACTCATTAAAGCATGAAAGAGAAAAAGGCAGGGTAAGGGTGGGAATGGGTCAGGAAATGATACTATTTCCCTTTCCAGCTAATGATGTGGATTGGCATAAACACTCAGAGGTAAGTAAGGCTGTGCTATTATAGCAAGCAGAATAGAAGCAGTGAGCACCTTTCTGAGTTTGGGTTCTTTGAGGCTTAATTTTTTTGTTTGCTTATTTTCTATCATTTTGGCTGTGTTTCAGACAGAGTATATACATACATATGGAAAATAGTGACAAATAAGTGTAAATAACTTGGAGGTCCCACCTGGTGTGGGAACTCTTGAGTCTCCTGCAATCACCTCTGAGTGCTGGGATCCTAGGTGCTCATCACTATTCCCAGCTATGTTAGTTCAGAGTATTCTGTTGTCTTCCTACTGGAAGACATAAGTATTTTGTGGATGGGTTTCTATGTCCACTGCCAGTTGTCTGTTGTCATGCTGCAGCAACAGTGGCACTGCAAATGGGCGCAGAGAAAGCATTCTTGATTTTCCTGGTCCAGACACATTCTCAGCAACTGCAACCTCTACAATGACCCATTTGAAAAAGTATCCCAGGAAGTATAGACAAAGAGTTTGTGAACTTCTTGAGAATTTTAAACCCCTTTGGTCTAAACAGAAGAATTTCTGTTCTCCACGCAGTATGTTTTCTGTTGAAGAGTATGTATTAGACTTATATGTACTGTCCTTTTTGTATAGCCACAGTGCCTTTTCAAGTAAAAGAGCAAATTTACCAGATGTCTGAAAAGGACATACCTGGTCTCTCTCTCTCTCTCTCTCTCTCTCTCTCTCTCTCTCTCTCTCTCTCTGTGTGTGTATGTGTGTGTGTCTATGTGTGTATGTGTGAGAGAGAGAGGGAGGGTGTGTAAATTGTTTTTGCTATTTGATTATGTATATATGTGACTATATTTCTTATATATTTATAGAAACATAGAATATTAATATATATTCAGAAAATAGTGACAAATAGGTGTAAATAACATAGAGGTCCCACCTGGAAGTGAAATCTGGCTCTCTGTTAATAGCTTCTGAAATGACAATTTCTAAATGAAGCATGTTTAAAATGCTCAACCCCACTAGTCATCAGTAAAATGCAAATTTAAGACCATAATGGGATAACTCCTTCAAAACAACCATAATTAAAAATAAATAAAAACATGACAGATGGTGTTGATTGGAAGCTGGGAATCTTATAAATGATGACAGGAGTAAAAACATATGCAAATATTTAGGAAAATTCTGACATTGTCTATTAAAGTTAAACCTACACATTTTTGGCCTAACAACATGCAAGAGGCATGAGCATAGTTTCCAGGCATATTTTAAATGCTGGGGCCAGAGAAGCTGTCAGGATTACATCATCATAAACTGAAGTGATGCAAACCATGGAGAGACTGAGTTGCTGAATGTTCAACTACAGTGACCTGAGTGTGGGCTGGAGAGGCAGCTCAATGGGTAAAGGCACTTGCTTCCAGCCATGATGATCTGATGGTCTGAGCCTGAGCTCTGGGACCCAAGTGATAGAAGGAGATACGTAAGTCTCTTTTATGAAAAAAATCTAAATTAAGGTATAATTACATCACTTCCTCCTTCCCTTCCCCCCCTTCAGTCCTGTCCATGCCCATCCTCACTGCCTCTCCCTCTTCGCACTCTTGGAAGTTGTCCTCTGAGTTCCACACGCATGGTATGGCACATATATCTCAGCCCTAGTAAATAAGTAAAACGTAATTTTAAAACATTAAAAATAAGTTCGAGATTTCCACTAGTCACAAATATAGAGATTACGAGTTGGTAGTTAGATACATAAATCTTATTACAGAAGACAACTTGGGGCTCCTCAGGCTTGGAATGTGGGAGGTAGAAAGAAATCAGTAGAAAGAAAAGAAAACAATCCTCCACAAAAATAGGAAAAAGTAAACATACCTCTAGTTCTGAAACTCAAGAAAGAAACGTTCCAATAGAAAGCTTTAGTCTGTTTGGCTAGAGACTCTGTGTAAGTTGGTTAAGACAGTGGCAAGTAAACAGAGGCTGTCCTCAGCAACACAGAGATCATTGTTGACCTAAGTCAGACAGCAGTTGAGTGAACATCCCAGAAAAGTATAGTGGAATGCATTTAACAACAGGATGAGTAGTATCAAGGCCAGATGAGGCTTATTCAAACAATTGCAGTTTCTCATTAGGAAATCCATGGATATAATTTGCTGTATTTGTAGATAACAAGAGAAGACATTGTATGAGCATGGCTCTAGACCCTGGAATGAGCCTAGATCCTTGACAAAATGCAAAAGCCAATGTAATTCAAAGCTGCTCAATAAGTTTGTTGGTTTGGCCCAAAAAACACGATGAAGTATTAAACTTAAAACTATCTGCCTACTTTAGGGAAAAACCAAAGCTTAGCAAAACCAAATCATTTGCAGTAAGAAAAGGGCAGAACTTGAACTCCAGTTGTTACTACTGTGACTCAACATTTCACCAGAGGTACTGACCAACATTATCAAGTAACAAAACAACTGCAATGTGAGAACTGATGACAGACTGGTAATACTTTACATCCTGGAGCTCTAAGATAAACAATGCTAAAAATAATAGAATCATTACCTTAGTACAGTATGCACTAGAATTCCTGATTATTTTCCTAAGCATAACCAGCAAATAAAAAAAAAGAGAAATCTCATATTACTCTTGCAACAAAAATAAATTTCTTGAAAAAATACACATTCTGCATGAAGAAACTTCTTATTAAAAAAAAAAAAAAAGTCCGTCGGGCGGTGGTGGCGCATACCTTTAATCGCAGCACTTGGGAGGCAGAGGCAGGCAGATCTTTATGAGTTTGAAGCCAGCCTGGTCTCCAAAGAGTGTTCCAGTAAAGGCACAAAGTTACACAGAGAAACCTTGTCTTGAAAAAAACAAACAGTCCTAATTGACACAGGAGGTGCCTTGAACCACAGGCTCAACATCAACAGTTATGGGTCAAAATATTTGAAAAATAGTGTCTGCACTGAAAATCTTGTGACCATGATCCCTTATATAGCATTATTCATGTGAAATGTACATCTCATTAGGTCTTAGAAATCATCAAGGGGCTAGTCAATGTGTGGAAAGATATGCATAGGTTGTGTATGAACTCTGCACCATTCATATAAACAATATGAGTGTGCAGAGATTTTGACATCAACAGTGGCCACTGAAGGGCAGTTACGACTTCAGAGTTTCATAAGTTGAAGCAGTAGTTTCTTCACTAAAATTTTTTATCCTAAGAAACAAATAAATTAAATTACAAACTAGAGCGAATGAAAGAATTCTGTTGATTTAAACAAGACTCAGTTTGTAGTTTGATTGTGTTGACCATGATGTTCAAAACGTATTTTAGTTTCAAAGAAATCCTGCTATACATTTAGGAAAAGAAGATAAGGCAAACACAGGCCCTAAATTATGACTCAGCTGCCAAATAACATCCGATAGATGATGGAATAGCTCTCTAGTAATTTCACAAGATTAGTTGTATGAAAGAAAATAATTTCTGAATAGAAATGCTACCTAAGAAGCAGAATGTAAAAGGACCAAGCCAGAGTTTGCAGAATTTTTAAAAATGTAAAATTGTGTGAACAAATCATATAAGCTAGAGAATGACTACTGTGATTCTTCACGATTCTTCTGGCACCACACAATCATGCAACTTTTATTATTTTTGCAGAACATTATTATTTTATTGAAGTGAGTAATTTAGTTTAAACATATTTGAGATATTTATCATAGCTTTGCTTATAATGCTTAAAATTAAAACATGGATATCAAGCCTCTAAAAAGTTTCAAGTCACAAATATTATGTGTTAAAATGTAAAATTTTAGAGAATTAAGTTTTAATTTCATATAAAGAAAAGCATATCACCAATCCTCGCATGTTATATATTTTTAAAATATATTCCATGATCTGTGTACCTTTGTAAACAGAATGTTAGAAGAGACTACATCTTGACAAGGAGATAATATAAGACATAAAAATTTTCTATGCATTTTAGTGTATTCCAGACTTTGAAGAATGAATGCTATTTGTGACATTTAAGATGTGCATTGAAATAATTTTAGATCACAGCTTCCATAATGAATCTCATTTCATGAGTGTTGCCATGAAGAAAACAATATATGCTAATAGTAAGTGCAGCACACTACGTTGGGTAGGCCTGACTGGAATGATTTTAAATAGGATTGCACAGAGACACATGAATATGATGAATACAGAAAAAATTTTAAATAATTTGATGCAAAGTATAACAAAAATAGAACTAGAGCTCTCAGAGCAAGAAAATCATGCCTGTATGTGTTTATATACATAAATATACAAACAGATATATGTACAACATATAGACAATAAGAATGAACAATCATAATTAAAACAGGAAATTATAAAATAAAAACAAGGTAAAGGAGATAAAAACTACAAAACATAGCTTATCAAGTGGTCAGAAAAATTATAAAATCATTAAACTGAAAGCCATATTTTAAACTCTAAATAATATCAAAAATATGTATAATAAGAAATAGAAAAATTCATAGTAGAGACTTCCAAATAATACTGTAGGAAGCAAATGCATCTGAAATTTTAATCCTTTAGATGATTTCCTACCTAATTTGTTAAAATATTCAAAATGTTTTAGCCATGTGCTACAAAACTGATATCTATAAAAAATACCATTCAAACAATGAAAGAGAACCCAGAAAAAGCAGTTGTATTTCTGCCAGAAGGTTTTTATCAGATTGTCAAGCAAAAGTTATTTAAATGTTTATCACTTCTCTAGGTAATCACACACAAAAAAACCAAAAAACAAAAAACAAAAAAAGCCAGAAGGCATCCAAGTTCACTTTATAAAGTTAGCATACCCCCAATAAGAAAGTCTATCAAATACGACACAAACTAAGAACAGTGAAGTACAGACTCACTTATGAATATGGATGTAAAATCTTAAGTGAAATACTTGCAAATCAAACACAGCAGTAAATTAGAAGAACAATAAACCATAACCGGGCAGAGTTCATCCAATGAATTTAAAGCAGTTTAATATTAATACAATACAAATTTTCAATTGGTCAAGTGGGAAACTCTGTAATACAACCTTCTCAGATGCTTATAAAACGTTTTCTATGTCAACATTAATTGTTAATAAATAATTTTGATAATCTTAGTCTACATTTAAAAAAAACTTAAGTGTGATACTGAGAATATATTTGGAGTTAACATTTGGTTAACATCAAGTACAGATAATGAAAGACAATTTATAGATACTTCTTCTGTTTTATATTTGTGGGCACATGCATGACAAGAGATGGAAGCCTTACAATGAAAAATTTAGGAACATGTACTTTTATCTTTCATGATGATTTATCTGTACACTGGGGCTATTGTACGATGAAACTACATTGTTTTTATTATCCAGCTATAAAGTTGACACTTGACTATACCATATAATAGCTTTCTGTCTACCAGAAAACTCCTAATCTACCTAGATAGGCTTCCCAATTAGTAAATTGATAGTTGTAATTACTGTCTCATTTACTTTTTTTTGTAAGTAAATGATTTTATCTAAAAGATATTGAGAAAAAATATTAACCAAAAAAGGGCATATATGAGTAGGAAATTTGCAGAATTGGATTCATATATAATGTAACAGATCATATATAAACATAACAATTAATAACTTACTTACAAAATCAATTGTTTACTAATAAGAACAATATTCAAAAATGTTGTAAATCTCATTTATATACCAAATGAATTTATTTACCTGCATTGAATTACAAAAATAATGTGTGCCACCATCATTGTTCAAGAAAACATGAATATACAAATTTTTGAAGTCACATTTATTTTATTATTAAATAATAAACTAAACTGCAGATGGCTGCAATTAGATAACAAATCTCTGAGCTTCTAATAAGGGAATTATTTCCTAAAAGTATTTCTGAACTGTGGGACAAAGTGATGTTAGGGCTGGAAATGGTGTGGCCTCCCAAGCTCTTGCCTCTTCCATGTCCAACTGGCATTTAGTGGCTACCTGGGAAGGTGATCCACTTTCTTCAGTGGTGTAGTCACTGATTAAATTTACCATGGTTATGCAAGCAACCATACTTAAACTCAGTGGCTCTTACAGAATGGGCATGAAATTAAGAGGGGATTTGTCAGGAAATGGTTCAGTGGGAGCCTGAAAGGGATAAGAAAGGACATTGGGGGACAAAGCCATCAAAATTCACTATATTGAAGCATCTTCTTTGCCCAGATGGAGATCACTACAGGCATATACAATTGGCAGCTGATCTTGGGCTTACCATAATGTATGCACGAGCCCTAAGGCTCTGGGAACATCTCAAAGGACCAGGTGAGAACATTTGCTTCAAGATACTGTCTTCTGAATAGAACAGTAAAGCTGCTCTCATTAAATAGTAACCTAAAGAAGGCCACGATAATAACACCAGTTGACATGTTAACATGGATGGGGGAAATCTCATAAGGTACTTTCCTTAGATGAAGACCTATAGGCTGCTGAGAAAGGCAGAGTCAATCTTGATGGATGAGTACCTTGTAGGTTATCTGATCCTAAATCAGTTGTAACAAACACACACAGGAGAGACACTAATTTACATATTAGCAAACTTCATTCATGTATAGTTGCATACATATATAGCACATACATATGTAGCGTGAATCCTAATTGGTCTTATAGCAAAAACCGAGAGCCAGATATTAGGGTAAATGCTTACCTCATCAACTCCTCAGCCAAAAGGGGAAGCCTGTCTCCATGAGTACTCAGACTGAATGCCCCTAAGTCCTCAGCCCAAAAAGGCTGAGTTCCTGTCTCCTCCTGCCTTATATGCCCTTCTCCACCCAGCCTTATCACTCCCTGTCTCAACCTGCCTAGTGCTGGGATTAATGGTGTGTGTGCTTCCCAAAGACTGGGAGCAAAGGCATGAGATCCCAAGTGCTGGTATTAAAAGTGTGTGCTCCCACTGGTTAATCAAGTGGCTGTCTTTGCCCTCTCATCTTCAGGCAAACTTTATTTGTTAAGAGTACAAACAAAATACCACCACATTTCTCATTTTTTGTCTAAAATAAAGAAGATTGTAACTAATATTAGAAACTATATACAATACGTACAATAGCTATACAGTCAAGAATTATATTAACAATGTCTGGTCTAATAACATTTGACAAATTCAGAGAAAATACTTCATTGTTTGTCCTACTTTAGTGAGTCCAAATGTATCTAATTCACTTTCTGTCTAACTTGTATTACCAATCAAAAACTATCTTTTGATGTCTTTCAAACTTATATACTTTTACACCTCTTTAGTGAGTTTCTTTTCTGAATTTTTTAACAAGGAAAACTACAACTATAACTGTCTATTCTTCAACCACCTCAGAGACCTGAGAGGGAAATAATATTAACCAAGAAAGGAGGAAGTGCAAAGAAGCAACTTCCAAAAATTGTGAGAAATGACAGAAATAGCTGGCTACCTGGACAGTTGCCTTGGTTCCTCTACAACATTGGGGCATCCATCTTCAGCCTACAGGCCTAGCAAATCTGACGGATTTTTCTGTGAAGCAGGATATTCTGAAGGGCTGTCCTAACTTGCCTTGGCAAAGTTCAGCAATCCTATCTTTTGTGTCCTGCTTGTCCATTTTGGACAGCACACTGTCAGCAGTTGAGGCAAGGGCATTTTCTTCTCCAGTGGCGAACTCTTGCCACAAAGAAAGTAAACTCCAAATGGAGTTTCTTCAGTTCTCATCAACCTCTCTGAAGTAGATGGGTGCTTCCTAGTAGACACGTCTCATTATCATAAAAAATAACTTATGTAAAACATCTTAAATGCCATATTCTGTAGATCTCTGAAGGGTCTGAAGAAGACCTGTCTATCTAAAATATATCTTTGTTTGACCTTGAAAACATACCTAACTTTACTACAAGTTCAATTACAATAGGTGACTAACTACTAACCTGCATTTCTTTAATAATTTGTAATAATAACATTCAAGGACTAGCAATTTGTATTACATTGTTAAATGAACTATATAGGTACAAGACCTTGAACAAAAGAAGTGTATGTACAGTATGTTCTAACAAAATTAATCTCAAATTTGTATCAATATACAAAATGTGTATACAATATAAAAAACCCGATCCATTGTAAAATATTGAAAACTGGTATTTGTTTTTTAAAAAGTAGATTCAATAATATACCTTTTTATCTTACCATATCCATATTCTCCATTTTTTTCTTTTCAGAGTAGACTCAATAGTCTACCCCTTTTTCCTATAATTTCTATATCTTTTTTTCAGAGTAGATTCAATAATCTACTTTTTCTTATCATATCTATATCTTCTTTTTTCCTTTTCAAAACAAGAATCCTGAATCTAATCTCTTTTGTTTAGTCTTTTTCCTGACCATTACCAATAACAACTTGTAACCAACCACCCTAAACAATGACAACTATCCATAACCCATTGAATGACCAAAAACACCCATTCTACCTCTTGGGAATGTGAGTGTTATATTCTTAAATTTACTTCCTGCTATCTTGGGGTGAAGGCATCTTTAGGGCATCCTGAAAAGAAAATTTTTGGTAAATTGTCCTGTCCTGGGAGAGGTAGGTGTATCATTTGTTGTCCAGTGTCTGCATAATGGGAAAGTGCAGCGCTTATCTCAAGTCTTAGCTAGAGTAGTCTGTGAAGTTGGATCACCTCAACTAGCCACATGGAAATGGTCCTGAGCAGTTTGTAATCCAAAGCCGATCTTTGGGTGGAGTTTGTCAGTTTAGTGGCATTATCATCATAGTCCATGTGGAATCGTCATTGTGGGGCCCCATCACCCATTTGGTTCCCTGCAGAAAACTGATAGAGACTCAAACCAAAATCATGTATAGGAAGCAAGACAAAGCCTTTTCTTCTAGAATTAGTTAGTACTTTATATGACTATTATTAATCCTTTAACCTTTTAAAGATCTGTTGCATTTAACATCTAAAATGTTTAAGTTTAAGGCAGGAGGAGATAGGAGCTCAACCTTTTAGGCTGAGAACTCAGGAGCATTCAGTCTGGGGATTCATGAAGACAGGATCTTCCCCTTTTGGCTGAGGATTTGGTGAAGTGAGAAGTAGTTTTGGCTTGTTTTCTCTGACCTTTTATCATTTACCCCAATATCTGGCTCTAGGTTTTTATTATAAGACAAATTAGGATTTGTGCTACATATATAATAATACTTAAGGAAGAAATTACGAATCTGAGATGGGGTTGAGTGATAATGAGAAGTTGAAGCTTAGAGAGGTAATGATGGAAAAGATGTAAATATAGTACTTACATATGAAATCTCAAATAATTAAAAATTTGTTATATACATGTATGAAACTATTTAAAAATATATCATGACATAAAATAAGGAAAAGAAACTCACAGAAGGCCTAATTTTCACATTTAAAAATAATTTGATTAGGACACTTGAATCTTTTTGACCAATTCTAAAGCTAAATGGAAAAAATGTGTTTGCATATATTTAAGGAGATTGGAAAAAAGTCTATGTCAATGAAGAAAAGACTCTAAATTAGGAGCAAACTATGCCTTGAAATCTGAAAATAAATTCTCTGTAAACTTGTCTGTGCAATTAGGCAGCACAAATCTTATTTTTCTCTTGAACTGAAGGTTTCAGTTGCACACCAAAAACAAGGCTTGGTGATAATGCACATCACTGCTTTTAACTGAGTGCTTGATGTATGCTCCTGAAAATATAGCTTATAATAAGAGAAATGCTGAAAAATTAATATATTTAAATTTCATCATGCTCTCATCTTCTCTGGAATGTGTACTAGTCCAAACAATTTCTATAATTGAAAACTACTAGGAATCTTTTAAATGCTTTTATGATTCCCTGTCATGAATAATATTGTGTTATTACAGCAAATTAAGGAGGCACAGGGTTGCTAGTTTAAAAATGATGTATGAAATAAAAGATTACAGGCTTAGCAAATAATTTTCCCCTCTTTGAAAATATCTCATCAATGGTAATCATTATACGGATGACAAATTGTACTCTCAGCAGAATATTTTTAATGTTTTAACTATATGAATAATAATATATAATCTTTTGACTCCTACATTTTTCTAGTGCTTATACTTATATCTTTCAGTGAATTACACACTTTGGGGGTTTACATCCACACTGTCTTAGTTAGGGTTTCTGCTTCTGTGATAAAATACCATGACCAAAAGCAACTTGGTGAGGGAAGAGTTTACTTCATCTTAAAGCTCTCATATTCCATTACTGAGGGAAGTCAGGGCAATAACTCAGGGCATGAACTTAGAGACAGGAACTTAAGCAAAGCCTGGGGAGGAATGCTACTTACTAGATTTTTCTCCATGGCTTATTCAGCCTGCCTTTCTATAGTAAGTAGGATCACCAGCTCAGGGGTGGCATAGTCCACAACCAGCTAGGGTCTCACACACCAATCGTCTATTTTAAAAAATGCACCACAGACTTACCAACAGGTCAGTCTGGTGGGAGTATTTTCTCAATTGAGTCCCCCTCTTACAAAGTGACTCTAGCTGTGTCAAGTAGACAAATAATAGCCAGCACAATTGATCCCTTGTCAACCTGACATGCAGACACATCACTAGACAACTAGGATATTTCCATTTTTACTTGTTTCTCAGATGGCATGCCAATACCAATATTTCAGTATAAAACATAAATAACTTCAAAAGTCCCATAGACTTTAAAAATTTAATCTCTATTTAAAAAATATATTTATTTTATTTTTTCATATGGATATTTGTGTTTTAATTTTACATATCAGCCATGGGTTCCCCTGTCCTCCCCCACTCCTGCCCCTGCCCCTGCCTTTCTCCCAGCCCCTCCCCCCATTCCCCATCTCCTCCAGGGCAAAGACTCTCTTGTGGATTCAGCTCAACCTGGTAGATTCAGTACAGGCTGGTCCAGTCCCCTCCTTCAGGCTGAGCAAAGTGTCCATGTGTAAGCCCCAGGTTCCAAACAGCCAGCTCATGCACTAAGAACAGGTCCGAGTCCCACTGCCTGGGTGCCTCCCAAACAGTTCAAGCTATTCAATTATCCAGGGGGCCTGTCCAGTTGAGGGCTCCACAGTGGATGCAGAGCTCCTTGGCCAGGCCCCAGCTGGAGCTCCAGGAGTCCAATTGTCAAGAAAGAGGAGGGATTGTAAGACTATGAATTGTTGAGACCAAGATTGGAAAAAGCACAGGGATAAATAGTCAAACTAATGGAAACACATGAATTATGAACAAGAAATTTAATCTCTTTAAAACACTCAATCTTTTTCAAAATTCAAACCACTCTAAAATATCCACAATCTCTCTAAAGCTCTAAAGACTTTTAAAAAGAGTTTCAAGGTTTTTCAACAGTGGACTCCTTTTTAAGAAAAACAATTAAGAGAGCCCTGTAGGAAGGCTCCCCTTTTCCAAGACTGCAGGCAGACACTGCAGTCTCCACATGCTGCCCCCAAACCCATTTGCCTGAGATTCCAGCCACTTCCTGAGACTCAGAGACCAACCCCCAGCTCCTGTCCGCCCCTGAACTCCCATCTGGACCAGAGGTGAATGCCTAGGGTTATAGTCAGAGAGGCAACTGCCCCTGGGTCCCACCACTGGACACAGGCCATCCCGGGAGGAACTGCCCAACTTGGCCCCAGTTTCCAGCCAATTGGTGGGCCCTGCGGGAAGGCTCCCCTTTTCCAAGACTGCAGGCAGATCCTGCAGTCTCCACACCCTGCCCCCACACCCATCTGCCAGAAAACCCAGCCACTTCCTGAGAATCAGAGACCAGCCCCCAGCTTCCATCCTGCCCTGGAACTCCCATCAGGACCTAAGACCAGAGGAACTCCCATCTGGACAAGAGACCAGAGGAACTCCCATATGGACAAGAGGATCTCCCATCTGGACAAAATAAGGAGACCCCAGAACTTCCCAAGACTCAGAGTCCAGCCCCCCAAGTCCTATCCAGCCAGCATTCTCATCTGGACCAGCGCTCCCATCTGGCCCAGAGCTTCCATCTGGACCAGAGAGAGGCTCTCTAAATCTGTCAGCTCACTCTGGACCAAGTACACTGATAAGACCAAGAATGAACCCAAGAGAATATGGGCAGATGTGAAGGCAGAAGTACATACAACAAAATAAAGAACAAAACAACATCACCAGAACCTAGCCCTTCTCCAACACCTAGACCTGAACATCACAGAATGGAAGAAGAAGAAGAAGAAGAAGAAGAAGAAGAAGAAGAAGAAGAAGAAGAAGAAGAAGAAGAAGAAGAAGGAAAACAACCTTATAAGTAACATCATGAGGAGGCTAGAGCCTTATATAGAAAAAAATCAAAAATAAAGTAGAGGAACAGACAAACAAAAAAATGGGAAGAACACTATAAAAAACTAGAGGAAAGGACAATTAAAGGAGAAGAAAACAATAAGTCCATGAAAGAAAATCATGAAAAAGCAAGGGAGACAGTCCAAGACCTGAAGAGGGAAACAGAAAAAAATGAAGAAGACATTAGCAGAAGGAATTCTGGAAATAGAAAATCTGAGTAAACAAACAGGAACTTCAGAGGCAAGTATAACCAACAGAATGTAAGAGATGGAAGAGAGGATCTCTGGTGTTGAAGATATGGCAGAAGAAATAGATTCATCAGTCAAAGAAAACACTAAAATCAACAAAGTGATGACGCAAAATATCCAAGAAATTTGGGACACCATGAAAAGACCAAACCTACAAATAATAGGGATAGAGGAAGGAGAATAATACTAACTCAAAGACACAGAAAATATATTTAACAAGATCATCGAAGAAAACTTTCCCACCTTAAAGTACGAAATGCCTGTGAAGATACAAGAAGCTTATAGAACACCAAACAGACTAGAACCCCCACAAAAGTCCCCTCACCACATAATAATTAAACAACTAAATGTACAGAATAAAGAAAGAATATTAAGGGCAGCAAAGGAAAAAGGCCAAGTGACTTATAAAGGCAAACCCATCAGAATAACACCCAATTTCTCAATGGAGACTTTGAAAGTCAGAAGGACCTGCACAGATATCATGCAGACACTAAGAGACCATGATGCCAGCCTAGACTAATATATCCAGTAAAACTTTCAATCATCATAGATGGAGTGAACAAGACCTTCCAAGACAAAACCAGATTTAAACAATACTTATCCACAAACCTCGCCCTACAGAAAGCACTAGAAGGAAAATTCCAACCTAAGGAAGGCAGATATACCCATGAAAACACAGGCAATAGATAACACCACAGAAGTAAACCCCAAAGAAGGGAAGTACACACTCACTACCACCAAAAAAATAAAAATAACAACAGGAACAAACAATCACTGGTCATTAACATCCCTTAATATCAATGAACTTAATTCACCTATAAAAAAAAAAAAACACAGGCTAACAGAATGGATACGAAAACAGGACCCATCTTTCTGCTGCATACAAGAAACACACCTCAAATTCAAAGACAGATACCTCCTAAGAATAAAAGGCTGAGAAAAGACTTTCCAATCAAATGGTCTTAAGAAGCAAACTGGTGTAGCCATCCTAATATCCAGCAAAATAGACTTCAAATTAAAATCCATCAAAAGAGATGATGAAGGACATTACATACTCATCACAGGAAAGATCCACCAAGATGAAGTCTCAATTCTGAACATTTATGCCGCAAACACAAGGGCACCCACATATGTAAAAGAAACATTACTAAAGCTTAAATCACATATAAAACCCCACACATTAATAGTGGGAGACTTCAACACCCCACTTTCACCTCTGGACAGATTGGCCAAATTGAAACTTAACAGGGACATAATGGACTTAACTGATGTTATGGCACAAATGGACTTAATAGATATCTACAGAACATTCCACCCAAACAAAAAAGAATATACCTTCTTCTCAGCACCCCATGGAACCTTCTCTAAAATCGACTACATACTTGGCCACAAAGCAAATCTCAACAGATACAAAACAATTGGAATAGACCCATGTGTTCTATCAGACCACAATGGTTTAAAGTTAGATTTCACCAACAGAAAAAACTACAGAAATCCTACAATCTCATGGAAACTGAATAATGCTCAACTGAATCACCAATGGGTTAAGGAAGAAATAAAGAAAGAAATTAAGACTTCCTAGAGATCAATGAAAATGAATACACCACATACCCAAACTTATGGGATACTATGAAAGCAGTGCTAAGAGGGAAATTCATAGCACTGAATGCCCACATAAAGAAGCTGGAGAAATCTCACGCTAGTGACTTGACAGCACACCTGAAAGCCCTTGAACAGGAAGAAGCAAATTCTCCCAGAAGGAATAGACACCAGGAAATTATCAAACTGAGAGCTGAAATCAATAAAATAGAAATAAGGAGAACAATACAAAGGAATAATGAAACAATGAGTTGGTTATTTGAGAAGATCAACAAGATAGACAGGCCCTTATCCAAACTAACCAAAAGACAGAAAGAGAGCATCCAAATTAACAAAATCAGAAATGAAAAGGGGGACATATCAACAGACAATGCAGAAATACAGAGAATCATCAGGTCATACTTCAAAAACATCTATTCCACAAAACTGGAAAATCTAAAAGAAATGGATAATTTTCTGGTTAGGTACCACATACCTAAGTTAAATCAAGACCAGATAAACCATTTAAATAGTCCAATAACCCCTAAGGAAATAGAATCAGTCATTAAATGTCTCCCAACCAAAAAAAGCCCTGGACCTGATGGTTTCAGTGCAGAATTCTACCAGATCTTCAAAGAAGACTTAATACCAATACTCTTTAAATTGTTTCACACAATAGAAGCAGAAGGTATATTACCAAACTCCTTCTATGAGGTTACAATTACCCTGATTCCTAAACCAAACAAAGATGCAAAAAAGAAAGAGTACTACAGACCGATCTCCCTCATGATCATTGATGCAAAAATACTCAGTAAAATTCTGGCAAACAGACTCCAAGAACACATCAAAACAATTATCCACCATGATCAAGTAGGCTTCATCCCAGGGATGCAAGGGTGGTTCAACATATGAAAGTCCATCAATGAAATACACCATATAAACAAACTCAAAGGAAAAAAACCACATGATCATCTCACTAGATGCAGAAAAGACATTTGACAAAATCCAACACCCCTTCATGATAAAGGTCTTGGAGTGATCAGGAATACAGGGAACATACCTAAACATAATAAAGGCAATCTACAGCAAGCCAACAGCCAACATCAAATTAAATGGAGAGAAACTCAAAGCAATACCACTAAAATCAGGAACAAGGCAAGGCTGTTCCCACTCCCCCTTCTTATTCAATATAGTACTTGAAGTTCTAGCCATAGCTATAAGACAACATAAAGAGATTAAGGGGATACAAATTGGAAAGGAAGAACTCAAGCTCTCCTTATTTGCAGATGACATGTTAGTATACATGAGTGACCCCAAAAATTTAACCAAGGAACTGATACAGCTAATAAAAACCTTCAGCATCATTGCAGGATACAAGATCAACTCAAAAAAATCAGTAGCCCTTCTATATACAGTAGACAAACAGGCTGAGAAGGAAATCAGAGATACATCACCCTTTACAATAGCCACAAATGATATAAAACACTGTGGGGTTACTCTAACTAAGCATGTGAAGGACCTATATGACAAGCACTTTAAGTCCCTGAAAAAAGAAATTGAAGAAGATGTCAGAAAATGGAAAGTACTCCCATGCTCATGGATAGGCAGGATTAACATAGTAAAAATGGCGATCTTACCAAAAGCAATCTACAGATTGAATGCAATCCCCATCAAATTACCAACACAATTCTTCACAGATTTGGAAAGAATAATACTCAACTTCATATGGAAAAGCAAAAAACCCAGGATAACCAAAAGAATCCTGTACAATAAAACAACCTCTGGAGGCATGACAATCCCTGACCTCAAGCTCTACTATAGAGCTACTGTAATAAAAATAGCTTGGTACTAGCATAAAAATGGACATGTGGACCAATGGAATCAAATTGAACACCCTAACATTAACCCGCACACCTATGAACATATAATTTTTGACAAAGAAGCCAAAAATTTATAATGGAAAAAAGAAACCATCTTCAACAAATGATGCTGGCATAACTGGATGTCAATGTGTAGAAGGCTGCAAATAGATCCATATCTGTCACCGTGCACAAAAATTAAGTCCAAGTGGATCAAAGACCTCAATATAAATCCAGTTACTCTGAACCTGATAGAAGAGAAAGTAGGAAGTACTCTTGAACGCATTGGCACCAGAGATCACTTTCTAAATATAACACCGGTAGCACAGACACTGAGAGAAACAATCAGTCAATGGGACCTGTTGAAACTGAGAAGCTTTTGTAGAGCAAGGGACATGGTCAACAAGACAAAGTGACAACATACAGAATGGGAAAAGGTCTTCACCAACCCCATATCTGACAGAGGGCTGATATCCAGAATATATAAACAACTCAAGAAATTGGACATCAAAATGCCCAACAGTCCAATTAAGAAATGAGCTATAGAACTAAACAGAGAATTCTCCACAGAGGAATTTCAAATGGCTGAAAGTCATTTAAGGAATTGCTCAACATCCCTAGTTATCCGGGAAATGCAAATCAAAATGACTCTGAGATACCACCTTACAGCTGTCAGAGTGGATAAGATCAAAAACACAGAAGACAGATAATGCTGGAGATGATGTGGAGCAAGGGTAACTCTCTTCCATGGAGCAAGGGTAACTCTCTTCCAGTGTGGTGGGAATGCAAGCTTGTACAGCCACTTAGGAAATCAATATGGTGCTTCCTTAGAAAATTGGGAATCCATCTCCCCTAAGACCCAGCTGTAGCACTCTTGGGCATATACCCAAGGAATGCTCAATCATATCACAAGGGCATTTGCTCAGCTATGTTCATATCAGCATTGTTTATAATAGCCAAAACCTGGAAAAAACCTAGATGCCCTTCAACTGAAGAATGGATAAAGAAAATATGGTACATATACACAGTGGAGTACTACTCAGCAGAGAAAACCAATGACATCATGAGGTTTGCAGGCAAATGGATGGATCTAGAAAAAATCATCCTGAGTGAGGTAACCGAGACTCAGAAGGACAAACATGGTATGTACTCACTCATAGGAGGATACTCGATGTAAAACAAAGATGACTAGACTGCTACACAACTCCAGGAAGGCTACCTAGAGAATGGGATCCTAGGAAAGACCCAGGGATCACCCAATGACAGAGAAATGGATGAGATCTACATGAACAACCTGGATGACAGTGGAAGTAATGAAGGGCAAGATTTGAGGGAAAGAAAGCTTAGGGGAGCAGGAGATCCCAGCTGGATCAAAAACAGAAAGGGAGAACAAGGAATAACAGACCATGATAAATGAAGACCATATGAGAACAGGAATAGGCAGAGTGCTCGAGAGGTTCCCAGAAATCCACCCTGATATATCCTCTGTAGACTGCTGGCAGTGGTCAAGGGAGGGCCTGATCTGACCCAGTCTGGTGATCAGATGACTAAACACCCTAGCAGTAGTCTTGGAACTCTCATCCAATAACTGATGGAAGTGGATGCAGAGATCCTCGGCCAGGCCCCAGGTGGAGCTCCGTGTCCAACTGTCGAGAAGGAGGAGGGACTGCAAGAGCGTGAATTGTTGAATCCAAGATTGCAAAAAACACAGGGACAAATAGCCAATCGAATGGAAGCACATGAATTATGAACCAAGGGCTGTGGAGCCCCCAGCTGGATGAGGCCCTCTGGATAAGTGAGACAATTGAATAGCTTGAACTGTTTGGGATGCTCCCAGGCTGTGGGACCTGGACCTGTCCTTGGTGCATGAGCTGGCTGTTTGGAACCTTGGGCTTACACAGGGACATATGCTCAGCCTGGAAGGAGGGGACTGGACATGCCTGTACTGAATCCACCAGGTTTAAATGAGTCCCCAGGGGTGTCTTGGTCCTGGAGGACATGGGAATGGAGGGGAAGGACTGGGGAAAAGGTGGGGGTTGGGGCGGGAGGGGGGAGGACAGGGGAACCTATGGCATATGTATAAAATTAAAACCCATAATAATATAAATAAATAAATTAATTAAAAAAGAAAAGAAAAGTGAACAAAAAGGAAAAAAAAAACATAGCATTTGCAGAAAAATTGATGGAAGTGAAGATGAGTATGTTAAGTAAAGCAAGTCAAACTCAAAAATACAAATATCATGTTCCCAATCATGTGTGGAATCTAGGTATCATGTGTACCTATCCAAGTCCTATGTGCATACACACACACACACACACACACACACACACACACACACACACACACACACACACACACACACACACCTACACACACACACACACACACATGCATATATGTACATGTATAGACACATCCATTTATATACACCTACAGGCAATTAGAAGGGATACTGTTTAGGAATAAAACTGATGGAGAGGGAGATCAGGGTGGTAGAGGCTAATGGAAGATGATTGTTGCCAATGTACATGACACACTTGCATTAAAATGTGATTAAGAAACATATAACTTTATACAACAAATATCAACTAACAAAAAATAAAATTTTAATTCATGATTAAATAATTATTCTGTCCTGTTGCCATATCTATTTTGCTATCCTTCAACAGAAAACTAATACAGGCAGGAAACTGGTTGGTATTCAACCATTGACAAAGAAATTGTGCTACTTTTAGCTTATAACTATTTTCTAAATTTTCAAAATACGAAAACACTCACGTTTTTCAGTAAATTGGATACTTCGTATGTTGAGCTCTGTGTTTCTCTCAGCATCTCAGTCATTGTTTCCTCGTCCTCCTCAATGTGGACATTCACAGACTCAATTGAGTTTGAGTAGTGAGCCTGCAGATTGCTAAGCTGATCTAGTTCTTTCCTAAGATAAAAAGCAAAGAGGATTTTGTGCACATTGAAAATAAAATTAGCCTCTAACTTATTAGGAATCAATGGAATTTATTCTAAAAATTCTCCCATTCCACAGTAGTTCTAAATTCCTAAAAGATCTTGGATATTAAGTAAAAAAAATGAGAACAAAAACAAACCATTATATATGTTTCCAAAGGAAAAGAATAGAAAGAAAAGTTATGTATATATTATTTGACTCTTTTGGGGATTGTTTTGGATTGTCTTGTAGAAGAAATTGGGTAGTAAGGTGATGAAAAGTCACTGGGCATTTACATATCACCATTTTCACATCCACTTAACTGGAACAGTCAAGAGAATAAAATACGGATAGTCACTCACTTCCTATTGTGAAGAAAATGTATTTTGTGCACTGTGTGAATACATGTCAAAGATGATTGTTTTAATATACAAGATGACTGGCCAATAGCTGAACAGAATAAAGTCAGGTGGGAAACCCAAAATGACATTGATGGGATAAGGAAGGGTGGAGTCAGAGGAGTCATCAGCCAGAAGGAGAATGAGTTGAACATACAAAATTGGGTAGAAGTAAAAGGCACAAGCCTTGGGGTAGTACATGGATTAATATAAATGGGTTAAGTTGTAAGAACTAGTTAGTAATAAGCCTGAGCTATTGGCTGAACATTTATAAGTAATATTAAGCCTCAGTGTGGTAATATAGAAGCAAATCCTTGGACATGAAAACTACATCTACATATGCAACCCAATGTCCAGGGTCCCGTACATCCACACAAAGCCTGAGAAAGCTTTAAAAAGGGTTCTAAAACTACACACACACACACACACACACACACACACACACACACACACACACATACACACACAGGCTTAGGAAAAAGAAAAGAAAGAGCATACATAGTCATTGATTTTAAAATATGGTTTTAAAATGATAAAAATAAGTTCCTTAAAAGAAGAATAAAGTAATATAAAAAGAAATAAAGCCATGTAAAGATGGAAAATACAGAGTCTGGATCCTGTTGTTATTGTGTTGTCTTTGAATTTTTTGGCTGCTAAGAAACACTGCATTATGAATTCTGCTAGATTTAATCAACCTTATATATTTAAAAAATATCTTGACTTCAAAATTTAAGTCAAAAGATATGTTACTTTGGGGGAGAAGTTATGTTTTTATTACATAGGAAATGAGAGGCTTTAAATTTATTCATGGCAAAAGAAAATTAGGTTTGATTAAGGAAGACTCCATGATAATCCTAGCTACAACCATAAAGTAATAAACCTAATAAAACTATGAGACATGTGTAGTGGGTAGCCATCCCAGCCTTGGCCTGGAAGTTCCAACCCCCACTGAGGCTTTGGTAATGGTCACACCCACAAGGCAGGGCTGAGGGAAGAAGGTGAATACACAGGATCAAGAGAAGA
The DNA here is from genome assembly GCF_903995425.1 of Onychomys torridus. Taxonomy (NCBI): domain Eukaryota; kingdom Metazoa; phylum Chordata; class Mammalia; order Rodentia; family Cricetidae; genus Onychomys; species Onychomys torridus. The sequence continues at coordinate 12,055,744 of NC_050455.1, forward strand.
GTTCTCTTTTGGGTCTGGGACCCTGGACACTAGAGGTAGACTGAGCAGAGTTCTCCAGAGAACACCGCCAGACTGCGCCATACCTTTGCTAGACCCTACAACCTATCCCTTCATTTGTAAGTTACCCCACAAAATAAACCTCCCTTTTAACTATGTGGAGTGCCCTTAATAATTTCACCAATAGACATGTGATGTAAATTCTACCTGCTCAAACATAAAACAAAAAAAATCATCTTTGTCTGACTTATGTACAATGCACAATCTATACTTGTACGAATACAGATATTGTGTTACCTTTAAAGGTATTTTCAGAGCAAGGGGATCAGACACTGATGAAAATGATAATCCAGGAGATCCAGTATCTACAACAGCTTCTATGCTGCTGACCAAGATGATCTAGCCTCACAGATTACTACAGCCAAGACTTAATAATTATCCTAAATTTTCTCAGGGTCCAAAGATTACCAGTGCCCCCAGTCAACAGGAAGTGTCTAGAGAACTATGCCCATATTCTCCCCAAATGGGTTATGGGTGTTTATTATCATTAAAGTGGAATTGGTTAAAAATAATCAGGATGGTTGAGCTGGGGGGGGGATGCAATGAAAGAGATACCATGATAGAGAGAGACATCATGGGGATAGAGAGAAACCTTGTGCTAGGGAAGTTTCCAGGAACCCCCAAGGGTGATCCCAGCCTGGGCTACTAGCAATAATGAAGAGGGTGCCTGAACTAAACTGGCTTGCCCCAGAGATCAGAGTGGTGAATTCCCCAACTGTCATCACAGAACTTTTCTCCAATGACTGATGGAAGCAGATGCAGAGATCCACCACCAATCACTAGACAGAGTTCCAGGAGTTCAATCAAAGGGAGAGAAGAGGGATTCTATGAGCAAGTGCATTAGGATCATGATGGGGAAACATGGAGGAACGATCAAACCAAGCTAGAGGGAAATCATAAAAGTTGGATCAATGGCTGTGAAGCCTACATGGGACTGGACTAGGCCCTTTGCATGGTGAGATAAGATAGTTGTATAGCTTGATCTGCTTGGGAGGACCCCTTGCAATAGGCTCAGAATCCATATGGTGCATAAGCAGGCTTTGTGGAACCCACTACCTATGATGGGACACAACTTGCAGCCTTGAGGCAGGGGGAAGGGCTAGGCCTTGCCTCTGCTGAATATGCCTCCCCATGGGACACCTTGCTTTCTTATGGGTGAGAGTGAGGGGTGGGTTGGGAGGGGGAAGCTGTGTGTAAAATGAATGAAAGTTTGTCTTAATTTAAAAAAAAGGAAAAATGCTAAACAAAGGAGTTAAAGTCAAAGATCTCTTTCTAAAGGATAAAAGGGGGGATATAGAGATGACAGGATTAAAGGGTAGATTATTGAATCTACTTTTAAGCCAAAACAGCAACTACAAATATTAAATATTTTACATTGATGTGGATTTATGTATATTTATGCAAATTTAAAGTTATTTTTGTTATACCATATATATGTTTCTACTCTTGTTTGGGTTATTGTGCTTATGCAACTCATTTAAAAATGTACTGCATAATTAAAAATACAGATTAAGAGTCATCTATAATAGTAAAACTTACAGTCAGGTTGGGTATGTTTTCAAGGTCATACACAGATATATTTAGATAGATAGATGGTCTTCAAACACTTCAAAGACCTACAGAATGTGGCATATAATTTCTTTAATAACCTAAGGCTTTTTATGACAGTGAGACACGTCTGCTCCTGGAAGCACCCATCTACTTCAATGAAGATGATGGGCCTGAAAAAAACTTCATATGGATTGTGTTTTCTTTATGGCAAAAGCTAGCCATGTGGGCAAAAAAACTGCCTTTGCCTCAACTGCTGACAGTGCACTGCCCAAATTGAACAAGCAGGACTCAAAAAAAGCTGACTGCTGAACTTTGCCAAGACAAAATAGGATGCTCTTTCAAAATTTCTTGCTTCACAGAAAAGTCTGTTAGACATGCTAGGCCTGTAGGCCAGAGCTGAATGCTCCAGTGTTACAGAGGAACTTTGGGTGACTGTCTAGGAAGCCTGAGGTCCCCATCATTAGGTAATATTTTACCACTCTGGGGTCTTTGATGGCATTAAAGACTACATAGTTATAGTTTTCCTTATTTATGATAAAAACAAATTAGATATAAAACTCACCAAGATAAGATAGATAAGAGTATTTTCTCTAATTTCACCAAATGCAAATAGACAGTAATTTTTACTTAATAATTAATTTTGTTGTATATAATTTTGTTATGTTAAAGTTATCACCTTCCTTTTTAATTAGACAAAAAAGAGGGGAAATGCTGTGTAATAATCTTTCTGTATACTCTGTGAATATACATTGCTATTCTTGCTTTAATAAATAACCTGACTGGCCAATAGCTGAACAGGATAAAGTTAGGTGGGAAAGATGGAATGAGGAAGGGTGAAGTCATACAAGTCACCAGCCAGAAGGAGAATGCGTCAGACACATAAAATGTGATAGAAGTAAAAGCAATGAGCCTCATGGCAGCATATAGATCCATAGAAGTGGGTTAAGTTGTAAGAGCTAGTTAGTAACAAGCCTGAGCTACTGGCCAAATATTTATAATTTATATTAAGCCTCTGAGTGATTATTTGAGAGTGGCTGAGGGACAGGAAAACTCTGTCTATATATGTTGATCTAAAAAGGGTGGTTTTGGCAGTACTGGCATGTAGAGCAATGAATCAGAACCCAGTGTGTACAAGTAGAGTCATGAAAATATGACTTGATGATTCTTGACTATGTTTCACAAAACAGTATGACAACCAGAGCAGTATGACACATGGTGCCAGTCCACATGGATGCACAAGGAGAAACTGAGTGAAGAGAAAAGAAATAGCTAAAACTGACTAAATCTCACATACCATTCACTTCATGTATCTAACATATAAAACTATATACAATATTTTAGAAGAAAACAGTCTGTGAATTGAGCATCAGGACAAGAGGTTTTCCATGATACTAAGTCTGAAAAAGGAACTGGCAAATGAAATTCTAACAAACCTTAAATCTTTTCCATGACAAAATATTCCAATATGGGATAAAAAGAGAAACCTTTCATAAACTACAAGATATTTACAATTTACATATCTAATTAAAAAAATAAACTTGTATCCTCTGTAAAGAAAGAATTACCTATACCAGCCAGGAAAAACACTTGACCAGATACTTCATAAAATAAAATAATCAATAACATATGGACATAAAACATTCCAAAGAAATGTGAACTAAAACTTTAATGCTCCAAATGTGCTAGAGGGACTGTATTTTCTTTTTCCTTTTAAAAAGTGATCTCAGGTGGTAGCACAAACAAGTAACACCAACATAACCATTCTGCTGTGAAGGACCATGTAGATATCTATTTTTTGTGTTGATGCTGGGGGCCATTGTTGATGTCCATGATTTGTGCTCCCATTGGAAGCAATGTTGGTGTGCTTGGTCTGTGTTGCAGCTGGGGGCCATGTTGTTGTGCATGATCGGGACTGTCACAGGAGACCATGTTGATATCTGTGACCTGTGCTGATGCCAAAGACCATGTTGAGGCCCATGGTGCATGCTGCCACTGGGGACCATGGTGAAGCCTCTGCTCCTTGCTGCCACTGGAATCTGTGTGGATGTCCATGTTGCTTCTGGAAACCATGTGGAAATCCATGATCCACTCTGTCACTGGCTGCCATTGGCAAGGAAGCAGTGGTATGTATGACTGTAGTCTTGTAATTGAGAATGAGAGACTTTGAAGGCTTATTTGACAACCTTGCCATTCCATACCTCCAAAAAGAAAAGAAATAGTCAAGATAGGAAGCAATTGAAGAGATTCCTTAAAAATTGCTATAAAGATGCAAAATGTAGCTCTTCACAGTTAATGGCTTCTAGAGTATGTATGTGTGTGTGTGTGGGGGGGGACTCAGTTATCTTTGAGGGGTTGGCTACTGGGATTTGACCATGCTTCAATGAGTATATGTGCCACACGAATTGGATTTGACGTTTTTTCTTTTGGGGTGGTGTGCAACAGGGTGGAAGTGTGGACCAGGGAGGAATGGGAATAGAGCATGATTAGGGTGCATTGTATGAAATTTTCAAATAATTAATAAAAATATTATATTGGGAGAAAAAGTGATCTTTTTTTGAGCTGAGGATCGAACCCAGAGCCCTGTGCTTGCTAGGCAAGTGCTCTACCACTGAGCTAAACCCCCAACCCAAAGTGATCTTTTTTTACTTTTTGTCAAATGGTTCCTCCACATCCTGGAGCCAGATTGTGGTTTCTATTAAAACTAAAGCCATACTTAGCACATTCTCTGGCAGTCATACTCAGAGACAGGCATTCCAGAAAAAATGAAAAGTTAATACTCACACCTTGTACACTAATTCCTAAAGCAGTTTTGATCAAACTCACAAGCAACTAGAAACTAACCAAATGTCCCCCAAAGTGTAGTTGGTTAAACAAATCCAGAACATCCACACCAGGAGATCCTACTTAGTCATAAATTCCGTGGCCTTTTTGATACACATGCTAAGCTGGATTAATCTAGATGGCATTTCATTTAATGAAAAAAAAAAAAAGGAAACAAGAACCCAAGCGTTGATTTTTCCAAGATGCATTTATGTAACATGTCAAAATGAAGAAGCTCTGAAGATGAAGAGCAGAGAAAGAGCAGGGAGTGCAGACATCACCCTCTTTGGCCTTCTTGGGTACTTGAACATTTCGGGCACACATTTACAAACAGACATATAAAAAAATAAATCTTTAAGGTCTCAAGAACATAAGTGAGTTTTAAAAAGACAGTGGAAAAAATCACATGATGAACTCTCTTCTTTACGGAAAATTAAAATCCAGAGACTATACAATATTTCATTTATTTATGTCATTTTATATATTTTCTTTTATGTATATGAGTATTTTTATGCATTCATGTCTGGATAACACTTTCATGCCTGGTTCTCAAAGAAGGCAGATAAAGGCATCAGATTCCCCAGGACTAAAGTTATGAACAGTTGTGGGCCACCATGTGGGTGCTTGGGAAGAGCACCCAGTGGTCTTAACCACTGAGCCATCTTTCAAGCCCCTATGTCTTATTTATACTAGAATCCTTCTTCTTTCACAATCAACCTCAACTTTTCAAGAGCACCTCACTAAAGCTGTTATTCTAAGAGATCTGTGAACTGGGGAAGACATAAGGTGAAGAAAGTCCAAGCACAAAGGGGAAGAAGTAGTGTAGTGGTCATGACGGTAAATTCATTCATTTATTTAATTTAAAATCCTTCTTTAAAAAATAATAAAAGTGTTTTTATAGGTCATAAAGCATTCTACAATCAACAGATGTTTAAGTGATGGGAAAATGGGTAAATACAGCAAACTTTAAATAATGTTTTCATTAACCAATATATTAACAGTATCTAATGTGTTTTGAAGGTGACAATGTAAGTTTGAGTTTGGCAATTAATGTATCTCACATAATAATAAAATAGAATTATAGTCACCCAGAGAGAATAAAGGAGAATGAAATGATAATATCTAACAACATGAAAGAAGATACAATAATCAAAATGGGTCAAATAGTTTATATTCAAGGGCTGTCCTAGTGATTTGTGAGTGCATTCAGTGGCTTAACTTCAAAATCATGCTTGCTATAACAGAATAAATATTTCTGAAAGTGTGATGTTTATTAGGTGACTCTAAAACGCAGATATTCCAACACATTGGAACTTGAAAATATTTTCTAAATATTAATAAGATAAAAGCAAATAAACTATGTTTACAAATAAGTTTAAGGAAGAAATAAATGCAGCAATCAGAAAATGTGAGTTCGTTGTGCTAAGAGGCCAGTCAATATCCCAGAACATTATAATCACTTTACACTTGTATGTATCTGAGATTATATGTATCATCAAATATATGAACTAAAGCTATACAATAATATGAAAACATGTCAAGTCACATGATAACATAGTATGATTTTTTTTGGTGGGTAGGGTTTTGTATTGTATGCGTGATGTATGTGTGTTCATGCATATACGCATATGTGTGTGGATGCATACACCCATGTGGAGGCCAGAGCAGCACATCTGATGTCTTTCTCTGTAACTTTCAGCCTTATTACCTTAACACAAAATCTCACTGAACAGGAAGCTGTTTTGGTTTCGGCTTTGTTGTCTTCCTTCTGAAGGCTAGGGTTGTGGATATGAACAGTCATTCCTACCTTTTTACTTAAGATTTTGGGTATTTGAACATGGGTCCTCATGCTTGCAAAGGAAGCACTCTTACCCATTGAACCATATCTCCAATTCCTCTGCCATATGATAGAATTTTATAATCTTGTATCAATATTTAACTGGAAAGGTAGCAAAAAGCAGTAATAATATCATTTTATTGTTCTAACATTGTCTTGGAATTGTTTCAAAGCACAGATTCACATTCAGTAGGTCTAGGCTAAGCATGAAATTATGAATTTTGAGTAAGCACTTAAGTAACAGTGACACAAATTGGGCAGTGTCCGGGATAGTATTATGTCAACTTGTCACAGCTAAAGTCATTCTGGATTGGAACGTCAATCGAGACAAGGTCCCCACCAGATTTACCTGTGAGCAAGTCTGTGGTATTGTTTGTTTTGTTTTGTTTTGACTGATGATTGATATGTGAGGGCCCAGCTTACTGGGGGCGGTGCCACCCTGGGCAAGTAGTCCCACATTCTATAAGAAAGCAGGCTGAACAAGCCAATAACCTGCACTTCCCTGTGGCCTCTGCATCAGCTTCTGCCTCCAACTTCCTGCCCTGACTTTCCTGGATGATGGAATACAGGTATAAGATGAAATAAACCCCTTTTCCCTAAATTGTTTTTTCCTATGGTGTTTTATCATGGAAATAGATACCCTAACCAAGATAGAAAGATAGAAGAAGACATATTTCTTTAGAAATTATTACCAGGAGATAAACTTTCAATTATTAATAAGAAAGAGATAATTTTTGCATTTAAAATATTGTTCTGTTAGTAAGAAAATAAATATAAGTTAAAAATTAATGCATATAATTACTGCACTGATTCATAATGTGTGATATCTCTTTTTTTTAAAGCAAGGCAGTCTCTTCTATATACAGGGGACAGGGATATACACTGGTGTTATATCTTATCCTCATGAAATTTAAGGATATACATGACAATCTTTAAATAGAAATACACTGTTTTATCATAAATTTGTACATTAAATATTTAAATTCCAATTGTCATAAACTTGGTGATAATACAGACATAAGCAATTTAAATTCTGTGCTCTTTGAAAGTTCTTGAGCAGTGATATTTATTACAGTTTTGGTTAACATTTATTTCTAGATGCTATACATACATAGTATTCATGGTGAATTCTTACTTATAGGTTTCTATATTTGTTTCCTCTTGGAAAATATCTTTTTCATCCTCTTCTTTCATGTGCTTTAGCTGTGATTTTGTAGTTTCACAAAGTTCTATTGACTCTTTGAGGTCTTCATGAACTGATCTAAATAGTTCCATTACCTAGAAATGAAAAATATTTTGCCCATATATATGAATGAATAACTAAAATAATATCATTGTCAGTCATGATTTAGGTTTAAAGTTGCTAGCACATTTTTTCTTATCATAACTAGTACTCTAAATGTATACTGCTTAGAAAACAGTGTTGCATGTTTCTTTTACCCTGATTGACGGCAGTACTGCAGAAATGTAAAAGCTGCAACTTTACATGCTCAAATTAAAATCACCTTTTAAACCACCCAAACTTGTTGAATTTTAATGTGCATCCATTATTACATTGCAAAGAAATAGGAAAACATGGAGAACAAAAGAAAATTAAATCACCTGCACTTATTTCAATAAAAAATAACCAGTGCTGTTTTCCTGTAACAGTCCAAAATAATTTACTTTTAATCATCAATGGATGCCATCAGCATTTCCATTGGTTTTCCTGTCCACCTCTCCTATCTGAATCACATCACATGGTGCTCACTGCTCTTCTCTTTGCCAGGCACATGAACACTGTTCACAACTGGATGAGCACATGTGAGGAATACACAAACCCCACTATGATGAAGTGAGCTGCAAAGAAACTTTACAAGCTTCAATATTTCCTTCAAAAGCACTGCTGGAGAGACAGTGTGCTGAGTGGAAAGCTAAAGGCTTTCATCAATACTGGTGAGCAAATTACTGTCAGGCAAAAAGAGTAGTAGCTTTAATTTTCAACAACAGAATATAAGAGTCCTTCAGACTTAATGGGTGGAGCCTACAGAGGCCAGCAGTGGTTCCAGGAAGTCCTGGAGCTGGAGTTTCTGGCAGTTCTGAACCTTGATATTCCACAAGAGCGGTGGTAAGTACACTTAACCTCTCAGACATCTCTCAAGCCTGTGTTTGGATGTTTTAAATACTAAATATAGACATTTTGTGAGGAAAAGTCTTCGACTTGATATTTCAGTTATAAGAAAATTGTTTTAAAAAAAGAAAATTGTTTTATTTCATCATTTTAAGTACTTTTATTTTATTTTATTGTCTTGTTACTGTGGCAAATGTAGTCTCTTTACCAAACACCATCTTGTATGTACCAGTTTTCTCACACTTTACTTTGAATTACATGCAAGAAATATGTTTGTGTTTTATTTATTTACTATCACCTTTTGATTAAAAAAAAATCCACGTATTGCTGGACAGACTTGCCTGGCCTCAGAATCTGCATCCTTCCTCCCTTAGCCCCAAACACCAGGTTATAGGTGTATGTTCTATGCTAGGGTTAGCATTGTAATATGATGAGCATATCTTAGGGATCTTTCTGTAAAAATCATAATTTCTCTTTTATTTTGTTGACAAACTAAGTCATATACCTACATTTTTTAATGTAGAGTCATTTCTGGCCTCCTAAAAAGTGTTGTTCATGGAGTGACTTATTATTTTTCTGCTGTGCTAAAGGACTGTTTTGCAAGTACTTTACATAATATTTTCAGATATATGTTAATAACTTCTTAAAAAATTTCATAAGATTCTAGTATTGAAAAATATCATTGAATTCATTTAAGAATGCTTCTCCTTTTCTATAGACTGGGTATTTTAAAATAATATTGAAATGATTAGTTGTTTATGGGCTAAATCACATCTGACTACACTGTTACCAAATCTAGGATTCATTATGAGATGCAATCAGTTAATATTTTGGTAGGTTTCCTTTTATGCATTTCTCCTTGGATCTTTGAGCAATGTCTTCCTATTTTCATAACTAAGTTTTAGATAGTATGCACTTTTTAAATTAAATGTAATGTACCTTTTATAATTTATGTTGTTTGGATTTATTTTAGTCAAACCACATAGCATAAAAAGAACTATGATAGGTGTACAAATCATCAGTCTCAGTCATCTTCCCAATGTAGGACTGCCATCCCCCCTGCCTGGTTACATGCTCAAGCACGGCAGCAGGTAGAGCTAGTTAAGCTGTAGGACCTCCCTGTAGAATGTTTATCTGTGTAGTTTTATTAGGTGCTGAAACACGTGGGCTCTCCTCTACCTGTCTGGGACAAGTGGCTGAGAATGTGAGACGCTGGGACTTGGTTCAGTGTAGGATTACTATATTGCTTGAGGAAAAGAATGAACATCCATCCCTCAGTTGAGCCCCAAGATTATCCTATTCACACTGTTTCACCCTGTCTTCTGTTTCAGACTTTAATTATCCCCATGGACATTGTTAATCTAGATCTTGCTTTTTCCATGCAAATTCCTACAGCTAGTAATTTCTCTATGCATGTCATTTTCATGGCATTCTCTATGTCATAGTAGGTGCTATTTTGATCCTTATTCTCTAATTCAGGCACACACTAAGCATATGGCACATGGGTTCTTATGTCATTTTGTGCATGAAGAAACCAAGGCCCAGAGGTTTATAACAATTATTCAAGATCAAAACACTTACAGTAGGGATTTAAACATGTGACACATGAACTCCCATTCCAGAGCCTGCACTCTGAAAAGCTCTTCTGCCTGTTCCCTCCAGCTCTGAGTGCGTCTGCTTCTCTCTGAGGAGGTGTTTGGTCCTGGCACTGCTCGTAATTCTGTTTTTCATTCCCGAGTTTTGTCAGTTATGGTCCTTTCATAAATGGAAGATGTGTTTTCTTGTTCACATGACCACTTTTCTTCTGCTGTGTCACTGTAGATCTTCTTCGTCTGGTTGCACGATCTATGTAACCCTCCCTGGCAGTGCCCCAACTCAATTATGGGGATTTCTTTCCATGGTGCTACGTAGCCTGAGTGCAGACTCATCACAGTCCCTGGCTTCCTCTGCAGAAGCAGAGAGGGACAGACTCACTTATGTTCCCCCCCTGCAATGATGGAGGTGGCAAGCTGAATTAAAAGCTGGTTCATCAGAAGCTCTGGTTGACAATTTCAACACATAGCAAGGGGAGGTGACAGGTCCCCAGTCCTTCCGCAAAGGTAGCTATGCTACCCAGGGTTCTTTCAGGAATGGTCTAATAGGTGATAAGGAGGCCCACAAAGATGGATTTAGAATAAGGAAATAACTCATGGGCTACAGAGGTCTAAAATCTGCAGTGTGGCCTCATAGGCTGGACAAGGGAAATGAGCAGCTCAAATCCATATGGCCATGCTTCCAGAGTTCCATTTTCCTCAGTGGAGGTCAGCTCTGATGCTGTCCAGGACTTGAACTGATTAGAGGATGAAAGGTAATCTGTTTCACTCAGAATCCTCTAAGATAAAAGTTCTTCTTGCCTCAGACAGGGGCTTTTAATAAAACACCCCTCCCATGTTGACACAAACTAGCCCCAGTTCATCTCTGATAGGATCTGCACAGTATCCTCTGTTTTCTTGGTCTGTTGCAGTGAGTTGTTCCCCAGGCTACTCTTTTGGCTGCCTGACAACACTGTTTGTACTTCCTACAGCAATACCCAAGGCCACTGACAGAGAAAAATGCTAACTCAATAAACGGACACCGGTTTAACCAAACACAGACAATAGTTGAAACAAAATTGTTGAGCAATCCTGTACCATTCAGGACTGAGACAAAATTAAACAGAATTTCTGGAACAAGGATCTGCTTTTTCTTTATGGAACTGGGATCTCAGTCTCCTTCTGGCTTTCAGTTCAGCAGTTTCCTCCCCTTGCTGTGATGAAGTGAGAATCGCAGCTGTCACACTTAGGTAGCAGGGAAGCTTAGTGTCTGAGGTTTCTCGTGCAGTGATGAAACACCATGGCCAAAGGACGTTGGAGAGGAAAGAGCTTATTTGGCTTGTACTTCCATATCCCTATTCATGATTAAAGGATGTCAGGACAGGAACTAAAACAGGACAGGAACCTGGAGGCAGGAGCTGATGCAGAGCCTGTGGAAGAATGCTGCTTACTGGCTTGCTTTTCATGGCTTGCTCAGCCTGCTTTCTTATAGAACGCAGGACCACCAGCCCAAGGGTGGCACCATTACCATGGGCTGGAACCCTCCACCATTAATCACTAATTAAGAAAATGTCTTACAGCTGGATCTCACGAATGCATTTTCTCATTTGAGGTTTTGTCTTTTCAGATAACTCTAGCTTGTGTCAAGTTGACATAAAACTAGCCAGCACAGTTAGAAATGGTGAGAGGTATTTATGTTGAATGGGTAAATCTCTGTCAAAGAGCTTTCTTAGAATTCCAAACAGTAATTCCAATCTCCTTCCCAGTGGAAGCAAAATCATACCAGTAATGGGAAGTAACTCTAGCGACACAATTTTTAAATTGTAGAAGGTTATTAGGATGGAACAGTATTCTCCAAGGTGGAAAAAAATCGGTCTTCAGCATAATCACTACTCCAGAAAAGTTGCCAGAGGAACTTTGGAGAACAGTGGAGCATTAGCTAATGAAACAGAACATGGACCTCATCCATTATCCAATAATTACTAGGTATACAGCTGAGGAATGTTCACATGTACATTGAAAAGAAAGCATTGATGTGAAATTATTGTGTGTAGGCAAACTGCAGTTTCATCAATAAGTAGTAAGAAAATATTAGGAAAACCTCAGATGCCATAGAAAGAGTAAAAGAGAAAACATTAAATAATAAATTGATATATATGTGTTAGAAAAGATAACTAAAATAGATTAGAATCGATGAAGAGTCATTTGATTACATTAAAACAATGTAAGGGGCTAGAGAGATGGATCAGTGCTAAAGAGTAAGTACTGTTTCTGCAGAGAAGTCTGGTTGGTCCCAAGTGCCATCCCCAGTGGCTCACAACCTCCTGGAGCTCTGGAGAGCTTACACCCCCTTCTAGTAGCCACACATACTTGAATGCACATGGTACATCTACAGACTAGCTTGCGTGCGTGCGCGTGTGCGCGCACGCGCGCGCGCGCGCACACACACACATACACACACACATACACATGACTAAACATAAAAGTCCAAAAATAAAGCAATGTTACCTTAAAAAAGCAGATTCAGCAAAGTGCTAGAGAGGTCCCCAGAAATCCACAAAGATACCTCCACAATAGACTACTGGGAATGGTCGAGAGAAAGCCCAAACTGACCTACTCTGGTGATCAGATGGCCAAACACCCTAATTATCATGGTAGAACTCTCATCCAATGACTGATGGAAGCAGATGCAGAGACCCAGGGCCAGGCCCCAGGTACAGCTCTGGGAGTCCAATCAGCGAGAAAGAGGAGGGATTGTATGAGCGAGAATTGTTGAGACCATGATTGGTAAAAGCACAGGAACAAATAGCCAAACTAGTGGAAACACATGAACTGTGGACCAATAGCTGAGGAGCCCCCAACTGGATCAGGCCCTCTGGATAAGTGAGACAGTTGATTAACTTGAACTGTTTGGGAGGCCCCCAGGCAGTGGGACCCGGACCTGTCCTTAGTGCATGAGTTGGCTGTTTGGATCCTGGGGCTTATGCAGGGACACTTTGCTCAGCTGGGAGGGGACTGGACCTGCCTCGACTGAATCTACCAGGTTGAGCTGAGTCTCCAGGGGAGTCCTTGCCTTGGAGGAGTAGGGAATGGGGGGTGGGCTGGAGGGAGGGGCTGTGGGAGGAGGGAGGACAGGAGAATCCGTGGCTGATATGTAAAATTAAATTAAATTATAAAAGAAAAAGAAAAAAATAGCAGATTCAGAAATTTACATAGTCCAAGTATGATAGTATTTTGTAATTCAAAATATGTAACATTATTTCAAAACATTTACATTTTTCCCATAAATAGATGAAATTAATAAGTATTTTTTGGTGATGGAGTGAGGAGAATGATACTGTGTGTTAAACATGGAAAACATTCAAAGACTTGTTCTATTTACTTTAAAATGAATGAATGCTAGTATTAGGTTAATTTATTATCTGTGGGACAGTTGCAAACAAGTTATTTTTGTATAGAATGATTTTACAATGTGACTGAGGTCATTTAAACATGTGAAGTCTCATTACATTCATAATTTTTACCAATGACTAAATTACTGATATGTTCTACTTACTTTCTCACTCAGTTCAAACTATATTTTAAAAATAACAAGGTTGTTTTGAATCTCTGTAATTTTTAATGAGTTAAATGAATATTATTAATTATCTTAGGTATATAGATAAGTGGCTAAGGTGTTTAAATGAATACCAATAAATTATAATTGAACAGCTATTAGAGAAATAAACTATAAGTCAACTTTAGAAGAGAACACACGCATTTAGTCACCTCAAACTTTTTATGATAGCGATCCTTCAGAGCTTCCAGCTCCTGCTTCCTCTTCATCTCCAGCAGAGGGGCATGGTGAGTCATGTAGTCTATGTCCTTCTGGATCTTGGCGTTGGCTTCTTCCAGCTTCTCCTTTTGCTGCTCTAGATGCTCCACTTCTTGAGCTGTGTCTTCAAGATGGCTGCTCAGTTCTTCCAGGTCTTTGGAAAAGTTATCATGTTCTGGAGGTAGATGATGAGAGCAACACAAAGTTCAGAGATGGCAGTAGACAGTCCAGAAAGTAATGTGTGTCTATATACAAGAGCTACTTGAAATTGAGAAATGATTCATGTGTGAATCTTAAAAACAGTTATTTAAATATTTAAATAATCAATTGTAAAACATGCCGCTTTCTTCACTCATCACCAAAAGGATTAAAACATGTTTTATTTATTGATAATCTTTAGTATAAATCCAATTTGTTACTATCAACAAACTGATCATATATATATATACAAGTGTATAGATAGATAAACATTTAATGTAATTGTGCTAAAATGGAATTAAAATTGAAAAAAAATGGAAGCCTTCCAAAAAAATACATAAAAGCAAAATGATAAAATTGGAGTTACAAATCTCAAAATAAAAAGGTTATTTTTATTTGGGCATATTCCAGTTATGTAAACAAATAAAAATTATAACTAAAAATTATTATAAAGGATGGGATTAATTTACCTAAAATAATGGATGGAATACTTTATTTGTCTAAAATTAAAATATAAAATGAGTTTATCCAGGCTTGGGATATAGCTCAGTTCAGATTGCTTGTTGGCATCTATAAAGCTCTGAGTTAGATACCCAGCACCAGCAGACATAGAGATGCTTGGCATGCCTGTAATCCCAGCACTGGGGAGGTAGAGGCAGGGGCATCAAGGTTGTCTTTTAGTTACATAGGACTTCAAGACCAGCCTGGAATACATGAGACCCTGTTATGAATGCATGAACGAGTACAAAAATATTGTGTAGTGGAATATTATTCTAAGGTGTGTTCCTTTTGTTTATGTTGCATTTGTTTAAATCTGTGAAGCTGTGTTACTTTGCCTTTCTAAAACACTTGATGGTCTAATAAAGAACTGGCCAATAGCAAGGCAGGAGAAAGGGTAGGTGGGTCTGGCAGGCAGAGAGAGTAAATAGAAGGAGAAATCTGGGAGAAAAAACACATCTAGGAGCCAGAGAAGAAGGAGGAGATAAGGGGCCAGCCACCCAGCTACACAGCAAGCCATGGAGTAAGAGTAAGATTTACAGAAGTAAGAGAACAGGAAAAGCATGGGGAAAAGATAAATGAGATAATTTTAGATAAGGAAAGTTGGCAAAAAACTAAGTCAAGCTAAGGGTGGGCAGTCATAAGTAATAATAAGACTCCATGTGTGCTTATTTGGGAGCTGGGTGGTAGGTTCCCCAAAAGAAAATAATAGTAAAAAAATACCCAACAACAATGTTGAAAAGAATAATTTCACAACATAACTAGAATGTGAAATAAGCAGCATATACATAATATTAACATATATTATATATACATATCTGTATATATGTGTATATAATAGCCCTGACAGAAAGCAAGGCCCATAGGCAGGAAATAGCAATGAAAACAAACTATAAATTTGAAAAAAATAGATAAACATCACCTGCTTGGATAAAAATCTTTGAAATTTTAGGCATCAAAGTCACTTCTAATTACTTTATATATCTAATATGAGCTTAGACAATTATAAGCAAATTAGCTAAGAGGGCTCCCACATTCTTTCAATTACAGCTTCAGAATACTAAAGCCATCTTGCACTGTCGCAATAAAACTAAATTGATTTTTTTTAATAATTTAAAACAACATGATTTTTCTCATGAAGTGTGTTGATACCTTTGTGCAGAATTTTTGCATCTTTGTTTCATGGGTTAGGTCCATAGTGTTTTCATATTTATATTGATTCTCCCTAACTTTGCTGCATAGTCTAAAGTGCCTTCTTATATCAGTTGTGGTCTCTATTTTCTTTTGTTTTAATTTCATGGACATTTGCAATTACATTCACAAAACAGTGTTATATTTTATACCCATGAATATTTCATATTGAAGTATTTCTAGGAATTGAGTCAAAATCTTTCTGTTAATGTCTAGAGAAACACTTTGGTTATCTGTTGACTTACTGATCATCCTCTTTGTATAAACATTCACAGTTAGTGAAATATTATTCTCATATATATGTTCTGGATGTTTTCATTATCAATAACCAGAGCCACACGCTTGATATGGTAGTGCACACCTGCAGTCCAGTGTGGTAGTATTGTGTTCCCTGAAATATTGTACATGCTAATAAACTTATCTGGGGTCAGAGACAGAACAGCCACAATATTAAACATAGAGGTTAGGCAGAGGTAGCACACGCCTTTAATCCTAGCATTCCAAAGGAAGAGATCTCCCTGGATCTCTGTGTGTTCAAGGATACAGCCAAGCATGGTGACTCACGCCTTTAATCCCAGAAAGTGAGCCTTTAATCCCAGGGAGTGATGGCAGAAAGCAGAAAGGTATATAAGGCGAGAAGACTAGAAACTAGAAGCTTTTGGCTGGTTAAGCTTTCAGGCTTTTGAGAAGCAGTTCAGCTGAGATCTATTGGGATGAGGCCACAGAGGCTTCCAGTCTGAGGAAACAAGATCAGCTGAGGAACTGGTGAGGTGAGGAAGCTGTGGCTTGTTTCGCTTCTCTGATCTTCCAGCATTGACCTCAATACCTGGCTCTGGGTTTGTTGTTATTAATAAGACCTGTTAAGATTCGTGCTGCAGTCCACTATGCAGGTGCATGAGGCAGGAAGATGAGAGACTCAGCACCATCTTGACTAAACTGTAAGACTCTGTGTCAACAGAAGAAAGCAGAGGAGGGAGGAAAGGAGGAAGGTCAGGAGCAGGAGGAGGAGCAGGAGGAGGAACAGGAAGAGGAGAAACAGAAGAAGCAGTAGGAGCAGGAGGAACAGGAGGAGGAGCAGGAGGAGGAGGAGGAGCAGGAGGAGGAGCAGGAGGAACAGGAGGAGGAGCAGGAGGAGGAGCAGGAGGAACAGGAGGAGGAGCAGGAGGAGGAGCAGGAGGAGGAACAGGAAGAGGAGAAACAGAAGAAGCAGTAGGAGCAGGAGGAGGAACTGGTGGAGGAGGAGGAGGAGCAGGAGGAGGGGGAGGAGCAGGAGGAACAGGAGGAGGAGCAGGAGGAGCAGGAGGAGGAGCAGGAGGAGGAGGAGGAGGAACAGGAAGAGGAGCAGGAGGAGGAGGAAAAGGAGGTTGCAGGAGGAAGGAGAAGAAGGAGGAGGAGAAGTAAGTGGTTTTGCTTTATTGAGTCGGAGGTCCATGTCTATGTTTTTTGTTTTTTTAAATTTTTCAAATTTGATTTTATTTTTCCCTTTAATTGAAACAGATTATTTTCTCACATAATATATCCTGATTATACTTTCTCGTCCCTCCCACCTCCTCCCCACCCAAATCCACTCCCTTTCTTTCATTAGAAAACAGGTTTCTAAGAGATAATTATAAAATATTATCCAATATATATAGCCAAGTAAGATAAAACAAAAACCATCACAATGGAGTTGGACAAGTCAAACAAGCACACGTGAATACCCATTTGTTCACACACTGAGGAATACTATAAAAGCACTAAACTGAAGCCATAATATATACGCAAAGGACCTGCTGCAGACCTGTGCAGGCCCTGTGGATGATGCCCCAGTTTTCCATACTCTTGTTTTCATGTCTGTCTTTTTAATTAGCCATTTTACATTGTCTTCAAAATTACATTTTTCCATTGTGTTGACATCTCTCACATTCATACCTGCCATCCTTTGAGTGCATCCCTTCCCCTTTGCAACTGTCCATGTGGGCCTTGCCCATCTATGCTTCAAGGGATGCTTTACATAGTCACACTGCAGAAAACTAGCAGAGCATGCCAGCTCTGCAAAGTGTGTCACATCCTGTCAGTCTGCAAAGTGTGTCACTTCCTGTCAAATGCATTCATTCTATGGTCTAGGACTTCTTCCTCTTCCATGAAATAGCCACAGGGCAGTAGTTGTGGACTCACAAGCACAGATATGTGAAAAACAGGGAGCTGGTGAGAGCAGGCACATGGGACACCAGGGGAGTCCGAGGCACTCATTCATTTGTGCCTCTAAATGCCTGTGGTGTATGAAAAACTGAATGTGTCACTTTATTTTACAAGAGAATAAAGCTCTACAACCCAATTTATAGTTTATGGAATCATACAACACCTGATTTATGTTGGAAGACATTTCTGGTTATCTTTTTTTGATAGAAAAAAGATAAAGGATTTCTTAGATAGCACTAGATACCAAGTAAGTAGAGTGGTAGTTTCAGGGGGGAGTTGGAACCTGACAAAGAGGAAGGGACCAGGGTTACCCATATCCCTGCTCCATTCTTCTCAATGACCTCTTCAGGGTATATTCTCATTGGCTGACACAAAGGAAAGTCTGAGCATAGAAATGTCTTTAGCACAGTCATTGTGAACCAGCTTTCAGGGAGACAAAACAAAACATGTGCTGTCAGGGATAGGCGGGTAGACTGGAGGAGCCCCTGGAAGAGATCTGGGGAAATAACAGATGGGTTACCTAATTTTATAGAACATACATTCTGACAAACATTCCACTCACAACTGTTAAAAAGATTAATAGTTTTTTTATTTATTATTCAGGAAACTTTAAGAATCTAAAAAGAGAAAAATGCATAACTATATTTTATAAACATATTAATCATGTTTATATCCATAGAAAGCCAACTGATTCATGGAATTTCTTTTCAGAAACAGTGTTCATACAGAAAGGTCTTAAGAAGTGTATTACAACAAGTTTAAATTATACTGCATGCATAAACTCTTAATTACATTGGAGCAAGTAAATATATATTTGAATTTTAAGTAGACCTTCAATAGTATTGATTAAAAGGTAGTCTGAACCATAAGTTATTATCCATCAAAAGAATTTACTATATTTATTAGTTTCTCAGAATGTATACATGCTTGTATTCATTCTATTTTACAACTCCCTAAATATAACTCCAAAAGGACTCAAAACTATAGTATCTAAATGATCTTATAAATAGCTTATGAAGTAATTAGAGCAACACTCAAAAGATCAACTCTCAACATTAACTTTTCTACCACTGCTAACAAGGAACGATAATTAGGAAAGTTGCAGATGCTCTGTGGATGGCAATATGAGGCATCCCAAGAACCTACCAGGATCCTCAGTGTCCTAAGTTACCTGTTCTGACCCTGTCATTTTTACATCATATTTACAAACCCTGTATTATCAACAAAGTAATGCATTATTAGAACATTAATATTATAAATTCTGACAAAGAAAGAACTACCCAATAGACCATTTAAAGTATAATATTTTCTTGCAACTCCCTAGAATGTATGTATCTACTTTCGAGATTATAATTTTAGAAGATTTTGTGTTATGATCAAAGATTATTCATTTGTTCACCACAACATATACTTTAAGTTCCTGTGTATTATCCCAGAGCAGTGACTGACAGTATGCCCCTTTCTCTTAAGAATTTCCTATTCAAGTGAAAGAGTGAAAGCCCCTGACTCCTTAACTCAAAATTTTACCTCAGGATAGGATGAGAAGTTTGTAGTGTCTGATGAACCCCTGGTGAGGAAGGTTTTGATGACACAGGATTTGGAGTTACAACAACCAGCATTTTGGGGTTGTACTATCCCAACCTGGCTCTCTCTACATATGCTCTAAAGGACAGCATTTTCTTCCTTCCTTCCTTCCTTCCTTCCTTCCTTCCTTCCTTCCTTCCTTCCTTCCTTCCTTCCTTCCTTTTTTTTTTTACACCATCAGTATTGTTTATTTGCCCATTTATTTATTTTATAATTTAACTTTACATATCAGGCACCAATTCCCCTGTTCTGCCCCCTGCCCCCCTTTCCCTCTCCCCAACCCACTCCTCATGGGCAAGCACTGCCCTGGGGATTCAGCCCAGCATGGTAGATTCAGTTAAGGCAGGTCCAGCCCCCTCCTCCCTTCACCCAGGCTGAGAAAAGTGTCCCAGCATAGGCCCTAGGCTCCAAACAGCCAGCTCATGCACTTAACTGTTGTGGTAGAACTCTCATCCAAAAACTGATGGAAGTGGATGCAGAGATCCATGGCCAGGCCCCTGGTGGAGCTCTGGGAATCCAATTGGCGAGAAAGAGAAGGGATTGTGTGAACGAGAATTGTTGAGACCATGATTGGAAAAAGCACAGGGACAAATAGCCAAACTAGTGAAAACACATGAACTATGAACCAACAGCTGAGGAGCCCCCATGGAACCCGATCAGACCCTCTGGATAAGTGAGACAGTTGATTAGCTTTTGGGAGGCCCCCAGGTAGTAGGACCAGCACCTGTCCATGGTGCATGGGACAGCGTTTTCTTAACCAGTCATTACCCAACTTACTCTAGCAAACATGGTAAGGTTTCCTTCTTCCTAGGAGTTCCTTTCAAACTGAATTTATTTCTAAGTTTTCAAAAGCAAACATGTGTCATTTCCAGCATGGCATTTGGAAATCTGAATTTTTCTACATCGCAAAACGTGGCTATCGATAACAACTGAGCACTCTTAGCTATAATAATTGGATTTTTAATAACAAATACTACCATCATGGTAAGTGGTAAACACCAAATATTTGCCTATCCACAAGGTAGTTAATGAATGGAGTTTCTACACACTTACAAAGTTTGCTCAGCACAGCACCCACATGTGTATCTGGATCCATTACAATATTTAATACTGTATTTCAAACATACCCCAGTTTATAAGCAACACATAATAGTAAATTGTGCATACAGAGCCGTGGGGCACCCTGTTTGCTACTATAATACTGACTGGAAGAGTAAAAACTCTTTTGTTACCTTTTTGTACAGCTGTTGGCAGTTCTTGGAGTTTCCAAATGGACCAAGAGTCAATTTTCATGCTAATCCTTTTCTTTCTTGATTTTTGTTGTTTTAAAGCTTGCTCGGCTTCTGCTCTGTCGGTTTCCAGACTTTTAATGAGGTGAACAGCCTCTGATAACAATGTCTCCATTTTCTTCTTCAACTCTGGACACTTTTCATCTTAAAATAGGAATATGCATTCACATTAATCAATCAGCTTACAGGCAATGTGTCAGAACACTGGTCTCACTTGAAGTATCCTTCCAAATATTTATGTGTTTAAGAGAAGAATGCTAGAAAAGTTAATTAATCTTTAAAAGACCATTTGTAATGTCAAACAGACATGATGGCACAGCACAGGCCTGAGATAGCAGCACTGGAGAGGCTGATATTGCAAGATTCCTGTAGGTTCAGCAACAGCCAGAGCTGCAGAGTGAGAGATTGCCTTGAAAACAAAGGAACATAAAAATATATAACGTAATTGTGAGCATATTACAAAGATGATGTCATATTCTTTGGGGACAGAATTTTCTGTGAACACTTATAAAAAGTGTGTGAAAAACCTCAACCAGTGTCTTCAAGAGAATCTCTATTGGAAGGAAAACTACCACAGGAGCTGCTTTATTTTTAAATAGTAGCTGTGTTTTCTCCCTGTCTTTAATGACACAAACCACCATGAGTAACTTAAATCAATACTGAAGATTACTCCGTTCCTGGAAAAGAAAGCACTGACAGTCTTCAGCTTTATCAGATAACAAGTTCTCCACCTAGCCTTGGCAGGAATTCATCAGAAATTTCCAAATTCTATTTATTCAGGTTTAATTAACTCTGTTAATGAAAGACGCTTGTGATCCCTGGTTCACAGCCCTGGAATAATACGGATTAATGTTAACAAAAAATTACCAAAGGTATTCATTCATCTGTTTATGAACAAACTGTGTACAAAGCTTATTATTTTTTCCAACAATAGTATGCTTTCTCAAGAGAGAACAAGGTTAAGGAAGACAGATGAGAGTCCTATTCTGCTGGCATTTGTAGCTGGAATGGCTGACTTTTGCCAACATGCAACATTACAAAAACATATAAGCACAGTGTTAAGAAAGAAAAGAACACCATGGAGGGGAGGCAGGAGGTAATGTAGTGAACCAGCATAAAAGAAGAAAGTGATGGATAAATGTTTTTTCTTTTGGATAATAAGGACAATGATTTTTCTGCTAGATGCCAGTGTTACAAATAGCTGCAAAAGGGTTATGAAGACAAACTGGATTGCTGCATACTCTCTCCTATCCTAGAGGGCTTGTCAAAGCTGTTGACATGTATCCTTAGAAGAATTCATTTTAAGGGGCAAAAGTAACTTTCTCTGGTCTGCAGCTTTATCTTGTCTCTTTGAACCCATTGTTTATTTTCATCCTGGATACTTTATTAAATGAGTTTTTAAAGAAAATATTCATGGAATGGTGATAATTTGTGACAATTTGAGATCAAAATCTCCCTCAATCTAAAGTAAAAAATGTGCAAAGATATGCATGTCACTGATAATCACAGTATTTTAATTTACTGGATTTACTTGTGTTTTACCAAAACTGTTCATTCTGATTTTCCAAATTACCTTTTACTCTCCCTTTAACAGCATGCAAATAAATATTCTGTATGTAAGTAATTTGCAGTGCCTCTGATCCATTGTCAGACACATCGCTCTAATTGTCCCCCAAGTCAACTCTCTTAGTGTATATGTAAAAAATGATGTTCACTTTTTAATACAAACACTTTCAGAAAGGCATTATCCTCCTGGTATCATGGTGTGTCTTGATCTTGTATGTGTGTGTTTCTGATGAATGTTATGCTAGACCCTTTTACTGTGACTGTGGACATCAATGAGTTAGTCTTTTTTCTCCACATATGTGATATGTAAACATTGAAGTTTTCGTCTTCTCTATAGACATGAATATAGAAAATAAATAAATAAATAAATAATAAAATCAGTCAAAACAGAGCCTCAGAATAAATGATGCTTTGAAAAAAAAAAACAAAACATTTTTCCTCTTAATAAAATGTACCCAGTTCAATAGTTTTCTTCCATTGAAGGCATGGGTAAATTTTTGTGACATGCAAAGATGAGAAACCTAATAATTTCAAGCATATATTTATATATGTTGCAATAATATTAACAATTAAACCAATATTTAAATTTTGCAACTTTTTTTATTAGATTGTGGTAAATTTTGATAATATGGAAGCCACTGAACCACAGTTATTTAGATTTCAATGTAAATTAAAAGGAAATTTAAGAATTAAGTTTGTCAGGCTTACTGGCCAAATGCCAATTGTTCAGTAGCTCTCTGTGTGTAATAGCTGCCACTGTAGAAACAGACAGTCAATACCTTGATCACTATAGAAAGTTTTATCAATGATTCTCGTGTAACTAGTTCCTTGAGCTGTGTCCAAGTATCACTACACACTGACAGCCTATGCCAGTGTTGGGTACAGAAGTCATTAATAATAACTACTAATTGAAAGTATGCTTCCTAGAATGGTATAGCAGATTCTTTTCTCTGTATTCAATATTCAATATCTTGAAAATGCATAAAATAATCGTGGATATTAAAACCATATTAAATAAAAGGTCAGTGACTTGTAAACAATTATACATCACTCAGTCTGAAAAGCGAACTTACCCGTTGCTTTTTCTGGGTGGACTGTTTTCTCTGGGGCAGTGACATCCAAATCTTCAGTTTCATCTTTTGTGGTAGAAGTCCTACACGTACATATGAGGAAGACAATAGCAATTTGTAAAAAACAGATGCATTAAAAGTTAATTAAAATTTGGGGAAGCATTTGTGTGGAATGTTAAATGTCATTTACATGGTGCCCCTATTATATAGTAGAATGATACAAGAAATTCTATTATCTAGTATTATTCATACTTAAATTAATAGAAACTTTGAAAACAATTACAAATGTCTTGCTTGAGTTTTCTTGAGAGGACATTAAAACAGTATTTTTATTTGGAAATTCATATATTGTGTGTGTATGCGTGTGTGTGTGTGTGTGTGTGTGTGTGTGTGTGTGTGTGTGTGGACTCTGTTCATCTGTGTAGGATGCTTGCCTAGCAGAAGAGGACATTAGATCCCCTGGAGCTGGAGTTCATGGTTGTGCTCTGCCTGATGTGGGTGCTGGGAACTGAGCTAGGGTTCTCTGCAAGAGTACTATGCTCTGTAAACCACTGAGCCCCTGGCCTGGTTCCAAGAGATAGGTTTGATAAAGGATCAATTAGATGAGATACTTTGTTTTCAGATTAGTAAATTCTTGAAAGCCAATATGAACTACAAAGGGTAAAGGTAAAAATTTCAGACATAAGGTTAGCAAGATTCTAGAAAAGTAGCTAGATTAAAAATGTTATTTCCTCTTTTAAAACAATTTTTTCTGAGATTACATAGTTTGACTAATACATTATTTCTTACTATCAGTATTTCCTTAGTCTAATGCTAGAATCCTAAACTGAGTCTTCATGTATTTTAAAAATTTGATATTTTCACTGATGAAAATTTTAACATAAATCAGCATCAACAGAAAGGTTGGTGTGTTTTTAAAGCTTTTCCTAAATCATTCATTTTTATTAAAGAGTCATTAAAATTAATGAAAGCTCTATGCTTACCAAATATCATTAAAGCTCATAAAAATAATTCATGTTCAGTTATTATCATGGAGACCACATGTAATATCATATTGTGGTAATATTTTAGCTTTTATAAAACTCACCATCAAATTTCATATCTCGCTTTGTTACATCTAATTACCCATATATCTTAATATCATTAATATTTACAGTGGTTACATATTATGTTTTAAATATATTTTTAAAGCCTGCTTTTTCATGAGATACATTCATTATCTTTTATTTTTGCTTTCCTTTTTATTTCAAAATATTTTTACTGAAAACCATAATTTTTTTGCTTGATTTTTAAAATACTAAAATATAGCTGGGCTGTGGTGGGTGTGGTGGTGGTCCACATCTTTAATCCCAGCGTGCATCACTTACAGAAGGCTAGCTGTAGTCTTGTGTATTGTCTTCTGGATTTTGTTCTAATTCTAATCCTAATTAATTTTTATAGTACTTTTAAAATAAAATTATATAAATTAACAATTTCATTAAGCAGTCTTTCATATTGGTCTTTATCAATGACTAATCTTCTTTCTGTCTGTGTGGATTTAGCTATAAATGAATATTCCATATAAAGCCCCTATAAGGGTCCAGCCCTTATATATATATATATATATATATATATATATATATATATATATATATATATATATATATATAAATAATACTTGTATATAATGTATATAAATATATATGAATATATGATATTTGTCCATATTTTATTATTAAAACTTCATTTCTATTTGTGGTATAAAAGTATTTCATTGCATAGATAAACCACACTGTTTTAATTCACTGATAGATTTTTTTCCACCTCTTTTAGTTATTGTGAAGACTGGTGCTTTGAACGTTGGTTCAAATTATTTCAGTTTGAGCTTGAATACCTGTTTCAAATACTTTGGGCATATACATTTTACAATGAAAACGCTTGGTTCTTGGGATAATTCAGGATTTCATTTCTTCAGGAACTGACATCTGATTTTAAGTATATGTACCATTTGTCATTGACACCAGGACTGTACAAGGAATCTTGTGTGGAATAAAAGAGAACTGATATTCTTGACTTGCATCTGAACTTAGGTCGAAGTCCTCAATTGTTATAAGTTAGTGTACACAAAAGTTCTTCAGAAATGTCTTCTATTGTTTAGGTATTGCTACTAGAATTCTATTTTTTAAAGTGAATCTTTTTTTTTTCATTTTACATACCAGTGACAGTTCCCACTCCCTCCCCTTCTCCTGCTCCCCACCCCCTGTCCCTTCCACCCCATCCTCCATCCAGTCCTCAGAATGGGTAAGGCCTCCTTTGGGCAGTCAATAAAGTCTGGCATACCAAGTTGAGGCAGGACCAAGCCCTTCCCCCCGCCCCTCTGTATCAAGGCTGAGCAAGGTATCCCACCATAGGGAATGGGCTCCAAAAAGCAAGTTCATGTACCCAGGATAAGTGCTGGTCTCACTGCCAGGGGCCTCACAAACAGATAAAGCCACACAACTGTCACCCACATTCAGAGGGCCAAGTTTGGTTCTATGCAGGTTCCTCAGCTGTCAGTCCAGAGCCTGTGAGCTCCCACTAGCTTGGGTCAGCTGTCACTGTGATTTTCCCCATCATGATCTTGATCCCCTTGCTCATGTAATCCTTCCTCCCTCTCTTCAAAACTGAACTCCAGGAACTTGGCCCAGTGCTTGGCTGTGGATCTCTGCATATGCTTCCATTAGTTACTGAATGAAGGTTCTATGATGACAATTAGGGTAGTCACCAATTTGAATAGAGGGGAAGGCCAGTTCAGGCACCCTTTCCTCTATTGCTAGGAGTTTTAGCTGGGGTCATCCTTGTGGGTTTCTGGGAATGTCCTTAGGACCAGGTTTCTCCCTAACCCCAGAGTGACCCCCTCTATCAAGATATCTCTTTCATTGTTCTCCCTCTCCATCCCTCCCCCAACTCAGCCATCTCCATCCCTCATATTCTTATCCCCATCCCCTCTCTTATACCTCTCCTCCCAGCTTGTCCAGGAGATCTTAACTATTTACCCTTCTGGGGTAATCAATCCATGCTTGTCTCTCTTAGGGCCATCTTTTTTACCTAGCTTCTCTAGGGTTGTGGATTGTAGCCTGGTTATCCTTTGCTTTGTGTCTAAAGTCCACTTATGAGTGACTACATACCATGTCTGTCTTTCTGGGTCTAGATTACCTCACACAGAATGACTTTTTCTAGTTCCATCCATTTCCCTACAAATTTCATGATATCATTTTTTTTTTATATCACTAATACTCCCTTGTGTAAATGAACCACATTTTCTTTATTCATTTTTCGTTTGAGGGACATCTAGGTTATTTCCAGGTTCTGGCTATTATGAATAATACTGCTATGAACATAGTTGAGCAAGTGTCATTGTGGTATGGTTGAGAATCTTTTGGGTATATGCCTAAGAATGCTATTGCTGGGTCTTGAGATAGGTTGAGTCCCAATTTTCTGAGAAACCTCCATACTGACTTCCAAAGTGGCTGTACAAGTTTGCACTCCTACTAGCAGTGGAGGAGAGTTCTCTTTACTTCACAACCTCTCCAGCATAAGTTGTCATCAATTTTTTTTCATCCTGGTAATTATGACAGATGTAAGATGGTATCACAGATTCATTTTGATTTGCATTTCCCTGATGGCTAAGGACATTGAGCAGTTCCTTAAATGTCTTTTGGCTATTTGAGATTCTTCTGCTGAGAATTCTTTATTTAGATGGGTACTCCATGTTTTAATTGGATTATTTGGTATTTTGATGTCTTGTTTCTTGAGTTCTTTACATGTTTTGGAGATCAGACCTCTGTCAGATCTAGGGTTGGTGAAGAGCTTTTCCCATTTTTGGAGGCTGCCATTTTGTCTTATTTACTGTACTGTTTGCCTTACAGAAGCTTCTCACTTTCAGGAGGTCCCATTTATTAGTTGTTGCTCTCAGAGTCTGTGCTACTGTTGTTACATTTAGGAAGTTGTCGCCTGTGCCAATGCATTCAAGGGTACTTCCAACTTTCTCTTCTATCAAGTTCAGTGTAACTGGATCTATGCTGTGGTCTTTGATCCATTTGGATTTGAGTTTTGTGCATGACAAAAAATATGGATCTACATAGGTGTATGGATTAATGTTAGGGTCTTCAATTCAATTCCATTGATACACTTGTCTGTTTTTATGCCAATGCCAAGCTGTTTTTATTACTATAGCTCTATAGTAGAGCTTGAAGTCAGGGGTGGAGACATCCCTAGATGTTCCTTTATTGTACAGGATTGTTTTTGCTGTTGTGGGTGTTTTGTTCTTCCATATGAAGTTGAGTATTTTTCTTTCAAGGTCCGTAAAGAGTTGTGCTGAGATTTTAATGGGGATTACATTGAATCTGTAGATTGCTTTTGATAAGATTACCATTTTCACTATGTTGATACTACCTGTCCAAGAGCATGGGAGATATTTCCATTTTCTGATATCTTCTTCAATTTATTTCTTCAAAGACTTAAAATTCTTATAATATAGGTCTTTTATTTGTTTGGTTAGAGTTGTGCCAAGATATTTTATGTTATATGTGGCTATTATAAAAGGTTATGTCTCTCTGATTTCTTTCTCAGCCCATTTATCATTTGTCTGTAGGAGTGCTAGTTATTTTTCTGAGTTAATCTTGCACCCCACCACATTACTAAAGGTGTTTTTGAGCTTTAGGAGTTCCCTGATAGCAGTCTGTCACCAGAAGCCAGAGTCCCCTGTGGCCATACCTAAGCAAGGGAGGAGCACAGGCAGAGAGCCAAGTGAGCAGCTGAAGGGCCAGTGCACAGGTTGCCCATGGCCACTGTTTGGGAGTAGAGCTTCCAGAGAAAGATGCCCACAGGGTGTAAACACCAGGAGGACCAGGGAGCAGGTGCCTCTGAGTTTGATTGCCTTCTGGGGACACTAGAGTCCCTGCAGAGGCAGGACAGCATCTCCCTAGGGCAGAACACCAGTAGCGGTAGTGCTGTGGACCTAGGAGAAATTGATAGAGTTGAACAAGGCCCTGATCTATGGACATAGCAATATGTAATTAGGAATCATTTTATAGCTTTGTGCTAGCTAAAGTTTTTGTTTGCTGATACTGTCCCCTTAATTCTTATATATCAGTTAATATTTTCTTCCACTTCTGAGTCACCTCTGGTAGCTTATGTGACTCTAGAAATTAACACCATCAAGATGGGTGGTGGTGGTGGTGGTGGTGGTAGCAACAGTGGTGGTACACACCTTTAATCCCAGCACTTGGGAGGCAGAGGCAGGCGGGTCTTTGTGAGTTCAAGACCAGCCTGGGCTACAGAGTGTGTTCCAGGAAAGGCATAAGTCTACACAGAGAAATCCTGTCTCAAAAAAAAAAAAGGAGAAAAGAAAAGAAAAAGAAAAAAAGAAAAAGAAAGAAAGAAAGAAAAGAAATTAACACAATCAGGTGTTATCCATTCTACCACTTTCAACTTTTGATTAAAATGTTTAATCTATTTTCATATAAGTCAACCACTTACAACAAAGGGTTTATTTCTACTATTATGCAGCTCTTTTTATGTTATTTTTATTTCTCAGTTCTCTATAGCCGCCTTATTTAATGAATATTTATATTTGTTGGTTTTTTTTTCATTTTTCTGATGTAATTTTAAGGATATTTTTAGGAACTGTCTTGTAGGTGACACTTAACATTTAACTTAATAAAACTTACATTTTAATGGAAAAATTATTGCTATTTCACCAGTGTCGTGCTGGCCCAATATGCTCTGTTACACTTTTGTCCTCCATCACATTTTATTATTACCACAGTGACTTTATCTACTGTATGCTCAGTAACAAACAGCTATGATTCTGAGTTTTATTCACTTGTCCTTTAAATAATATAGGAAAGCAATTATGAGTCCAAGATAATGCTGAATTTTATATGTATCTTTGTAATCTTTATTATTTTTCAGTATTTCTTAATATGGCTTTTGGTTAAACCAACTATTATACTTTTGTTTCAGCCCAAAAGATCTCCTTAAATAATTCTCAGTGAATAGGTCTATTAGTGATGTACACCTTTCAGTTTTTTTTTTTTATTTGGGGCTATCTATATTTCTTCTTTATTATTTAAAGACATTTATATGAGACTGAAAAAATCTTGGATGGCATAGGCTTGCTTGGGATTTGTTGAAAGTCTTCAGGCCTCCAAAGATTCCAGTGACAAGCTGACTATCAATCTGATTGAGGATTTTTTAAATGTCTGGCCAATCCCTTATTCCTTGTTGCTTAATGGCCTCTTTGTCCTGGGACTGAAATAGGTTGACAAATATACCTGTTGGTATCAATCTCTTTGATTTTATCCTATTTGAACTTCACTGAGTTTAATAAAGTGTAGGTCCATGTATTTATCCTAATTTTATTTTATATTTTCTCTCCTTTTTAAAAATTTATTATATTTGTATTTTAATTTTACACATCAGCCATGGGTTCTCCTGTCCTCCCCCCTCCCGCCCCCACCCCCATCTTCCCCCCATCACCTCCCCTCCATTCCCATCTCCTCCAGGGCCAAGACTCCCCTGGGGATTCATTTAAACCTCGTGGATTCAGTACAGGCAGGTCCAGTCCCCTCCTTCCAGGCTGAGCAAAGTGTCCCTGTGTAAACCCAACGTTCCAAACAGCCAGCTCATGCACTAAGGACAGGTCCTAGTCCCACAGCCTGGATGCCTCCCAAACAGTTCAAGCTATTCAATTGTCTCACTTATCCAGAGGTCCTGATCCAGCTGGGGGCTCCACAGCCTTTGGTTCATAATTCATGTGTTTCCATTGGTTTGGCTATTTGTCCCTGTGCTTTTCCAATCTTGGTCTTAACAATTCACACTCTTACAGTCCCTCCTCTTTATTGACAGTTGGACTCCTGGAGCTCCACCTGGGGCCTGGTGGAGGATCTCTGCGTCCACTTCCATCAGTTATTGGACGAGAGTTCGATTTTCAGAAAGAATGTCCATAAAACACTCTCCCTCCCATCCATCCTTTCTCGCCCCTCACATGCTCCTGTGTGATGGTGGCACAGACTCACAGACTCGCAGCGTGCTTGCTGTGTTCCTCGGGGCTTGGGGTACCTTTGGTTTTCTTTATTCACACACATTTCTTTTCCCAACCTTTTTCTTCTCAGGCATTTTGATCTATCTGTGGCCAGCTCCAGTTATTATGTGGTGTCCCAGGCAGCTGTGAGAGCACAGGACACACCGCCTGTTGGAAGCACCAACCCTAAGCACTGTGACAAGAATTAGTCAGTCAAATCCATCAACTGGAAATGAAACCTCCTTTTCCTCTGGCACTAGGAATTCCCAGCACCAGGATGAGATGCTCTCCTCCTGGCCACCACTAATACAGGAGAAGGGAAAGCAGACATATAGATGGCCTTGATGATCTAGCTTGATGAGCTGCTTCTTTAATGGTTTTCTCCTTAGTTGATGGCAATTTTTGCTAGATTCCAGATTTCTGACCATGTTCACTTTCTGGTGAGTACTCTATTCCATCATCCATCCATCCATCCATCCATCCATCCATCCATCCATCCATCTATCCATCCATCCATCCATCCTTCCCTAAAACTCCTCCAGTTCCTTCTCCATATTTTAATATATAACATGTGCAATACCGCTTTCAGTTTTCCATTTTTTTCTGAAATAAAATCAAATAATTAATAAAATAAGATTACAGTAAGTCCAACATTTTGGAAAAAAATAAAGGAATAATTAAATTTCTTACCATTCTTCAAAAGAAGCTTCAAACTGTCAAAACAAAAGAGCTTAATAAAAAATCAAAATTTAAACACCTCAAATAAAACAATTGTTGAAATTTAATTAAAATCTACTTAAATATGAGCTTATAAAATTCAGTTCTTTGATTCAGATAATTGGTCAGATTATACTCTTTGCCATTTCATAAACTGTGTGTGTCTCAAGCCTACTTCTTTTCATTATTACAAGATTTTTCATACTTATTTAAAAAATTCATGTCCATCTAAATCTTAACCATTCAAATGTTTCTTATCCCCAAAAGACTTTCCATATAGTAATAGATGCAGAGAGTCATTGAGTCTTAATATGCTACCAAGGGATGTTAAACACAAGACATGTGAAAATATAAACTAAATTCAGATTTCAAAAACATGTGCATAACCAAGGGGTGATTGAGGGTTTGGAGATATGATAGGATACTTACTTTTACAATGGGAGGTGCTGTGGGATGTCTTTCTGTATGCTGTGAATATGTGTTGCTGTGATTGGTTGATAAATAAAGCTGCACTGGCCTATGGTAAGGCAGCTTAGAGGCAGGTGGAAATCTAAGCAGATAGATAGGAAGAGAAAGAAGAGGCAGGGGAGATGCCATTCTGCCGTCCAGGGACCAGCATGTGATGGCACACAGGTAAAGCCACAGAACATGTGGTGACACACAGATTAATAGAAATAGGCTGAGTTTAGTTGTAATTGCTAGCTAGCAAGAAAATTGAGCCATAAGCCATGGCCGTGCAATTGGTAATTAATATAATCCTCTGTATGTTTATTTGGGTCTGAGCAGCTGTGGGACCATGTGGTACACAGGAAAACTTTAGACTACAGAGAGGAGAAAAGAAGAAATATTTAAGTACAGGATTGCTGTGTGCTTTACAAGAAGATGGTTGGATGCTCTGGTGCACAACTTTAATCCCAAAACTAGAAAGGTAGTGGCAGGCAGATATCTGTGACTTAAAGGAGTGTTTGAATCAAGTCCCAGGCAAGCCAGGGGTACATAATATGACTGTTTCAAAACAAAAACTAAACAAAAAAAATCTTTATTTCAAATGTAGACAACAGTGACTTGACAAAATAAGAAAATGTTGAAGACGGGGTGGTGAGAAGATGTAACTGACAGAAAGAATCTTTGCAGGAGAGATGAGGGAATTAATCCATCAAGGCTGTGGCCACAGCTAGAGGAGAAATGCTTCTAGGGGACAACAGAGCTGATGTTTGTGACATTCAATGATGTCTTTGGGCAGGATAATACTTAGAGCCATTTTGTTACAACTTTCACTGCAATGAATGGGTAGAGAGGGGGAAGACATGAAGCTTAACAGAGAGAAGGACTCTAGTTACCATTATAGATTACTTTGACGATCAGAATAATGTCAGAGTACCTTTAAAGACATTATTGGGGTTGACTTTGATCATTATAAAATTATTATAAAGTATTAAAAAATTCCAGAATGCTCTCATGTACTGGTCATCATTCTGGACGTAGGTGTGGAACTGGTAGTCACCAAAGAGATTTGAGCTTGGAAATTTGTCATTTTAGAGGATGGTAGAATAGACACATGTAGCTGTCCATATGCACTTTAAGAGACGGATTAAGGCAAATACAAATGATAAGGGGAAACAATAACTATGTCAGATTCTGAAGATAGGTTTTAAGTAAAATAAAAAAAGTAGGATGAGAGAACTCTAAGTTTCAAAGAGTTAGTAGAAAGCCAGTCAGTAAATGTGAATTTTCAGAGTTAAAGAACATCTGAAGTGATAGATGCAAAGTCAATTTTTTTCCATGTTAGAATTGGGAGTACTTCAACATCCATGTTTTGTGACATCTTAGTTGATTTTCAGGGATAAATGTCACTGCCCAATGTGAACAGGATGTGTTTAGCCATCAGACACACCTGGCCTAGAGGCTGACTCTATACAGACCGACTGTGAGATTTTAGGGAACATCCGCTTCATACATTATTTTTTTCTCATTTGTATTTGAGAATAATGACAGTTTTTGCATTGAAAGGTTCAGATAAGGATTCAATAGATCATCCATAGAAAGCGATTAATAAAAGGATAGGGACAACTTTCTATCACTTTATTGTCAGTTTAATGGTAATATTGTTATTGTGTTTGGACACCATTAACCTAGTATTTCTTAGATGTTTCTTAAATATTTTATGCCATACTTTAAAATCATGGTAGAAGCCTGATGGGTTGTATGAAACAAAAAGAAAACTTTAAACTCAGTAGAGTTCATGCTGAACTAAGTAATACTCTAGCCAAGGACAGTAATTTGGAAGGCAAAGATAATTATTCACTTGTATGTCAAGCTATCCAGGAAATATTTTCTATCATTTGTCATGGTCCCTACTCTATGGAGAAATAAAATATACAGAAAACATAGCCTCCATTCTGAAGGAAGTTCCTTCCAAGGTTGTCAGGGCTTGAGTGTAAAACATCTCTGACAGGCTGTGTGTTTGAATCCCCAGCTGATGGTGCCTTTAGGAGATGAGAGCTCTCTGAAGGAAGCAGACCCAGCCACACTTCCTATTGGGGCTCTGTTTCCTATTCCACTGAAATGTGAAGAGGTGATCAGTGGCCCCAGCTGCATACGCCTGCCGCTACGGGGCTCCCTGCCACCTTGTCTGCACTGCTATCACAAAGTAAATTCCTCAAAGTGTGAGCCAAGGGAAATCCTTCCAGCGTTAACTTTTTCGGTCAGATATTCCGTCACAGGATGACAACAAATAGTCTTTTGATTGAACAAGATGCTGAATTACTTCAAATTATAATTCACTGCACAAGAACATACAACAGTAATTTATGCATTGAAAAGACATAATACTGTGAAATATGTAGTGTGCCTTGCATTAGGATTTCAATAAACAGTACCTATAGTAATAGTTACAAGGCATCTACAGATTTTTTTAAAATAATATGGATAATTAAGAATTAGAGTGTATATGGAATGGTTAGCACAACCCAACAATAAATATTCTGTTCTGTTTCTAAAAATACTATTCTAGACCCAGAAACCCATCTGCTATGTGATTTACAATTATATTAAGGTATATTCTGATTTGTAGAGATGTTTTGGCAAAAGAGGTGCTGCCATAGAATAATATTGAACATTGTTATTCAATAATAATAAACATTATTATTCATAGTAATAGCTCATGTGTGTGCACTGGGCCCCTTCCTATTATGGCACTTGATCTAACACACTGCCAGGGTCTCATCACCCCATAACTAAGGTCACACAATATGTCTTTTCAGATGTTGTATCTTAACCATTGAACTAATGCCTCTCAAAAAAAGATTACTTCCTAGAACAGAATATTCTCTTGGCCAAATCCAGGAACCAAAATAAAGGAATAGAAAGGACAGATATGTATCATTTCCACTCCTCTGCTTGAACAATGTGTGTTAGTTGTTCAGGATGTCATATTAGTAAGAAGTAGGAGAAAAATTTGGTTCTTCAGTAAGTTATTCTTAAGTCAAATGATTTCAATTTCCAAAGAGTTCAATATGGAATTCTTTTTAGAATAACAAAGACAGAATTTGACAGGTTAACATGACCAAGAAAGAACCATTATATCTTTATCAACAAACGTAGTATATTTATCTAGCAATAAGATAACTCATTTAAAAGGGCATATTGTCCTTTTAGACTACAAATTTACTTATCATTTAATTGGTTTAGTGACTCCCCATTCCAGGATGAGAATTATATTTGACTTTTAGTCATGTTGGCTTATGGAAATGACAGCATAATCTGACAGTTTATGTTAAAGAACAAACGGAAAAAATCTATTTAATGAGGTCCTTGCACCCTCTAGTGTGAGAATATAAAAAAAGTGTCTAGACTAGTAAACTAATCAGCTAAAATTCTGAGTTTTACAGAAATCATCAAAACAATCTCCTATTGTCCTTAAACAATAACTCCTTTATATGTGTAGAATTTATCCCCCAAAGTTAAGTAGGTCACCTACTTGTTTCAAGTGCTCCTCTATTTTAGATTCCACCTCCTCAATGTGGGCAATCATTTTGCTGACACATGGTGTAGGGATGTTTACCAAAGAACAGCTGTGTCGTCGACTGGGATAGCTGAAGTAGATGCCCTTGTTCAACTCTAAATGGTAGCAGACAGCAGAAGTCAGGGAGTCGGTACAGAACAGGGAATTGTGACACTCAGGATGTGTAAAAATATTCTGCTATATTTGTCTTAGATGTGAAAAATACTGAATAAAACTTCAAACTTTAAAAGTTCAAATAACTCTTCTTTGAAGATCTATACCAATACACTTTAAACTGTTCCACACAATAGAAACAGAAGGAACATTACCAAACTCCTTTTATGAGGCTACAGTTACTCTGCTTCCCAAGGTAAATAAAGATGCAACAAAGAAAGAGAATTACAGACAAGTCTCCCTCATGAACACTGATGAAAAGATATTCAATAAAATATTAGCAAACAGACTCCAAGAACACATCAAAAAAAAATTATCCACCATGTTCAAGTAGGCATCATCCCAGAGATACAAGGTTGATTCAACATAAGAAAGTCTGTCAGTATAATACACCATATAAACAAACTGAAAGAAAAAAATCCCTACATGATCATTTCATTAAATGCTGAAAAGGCATTTGACAAAATCCAACACCCCTTCATGATAAAGGTCTTGGAGAGATCAGGAATACAGGGAACATACCTAAACATAATAAAGGCAATTTACAGCAAGCCAACAACCAACATCAAATTGAATGGAGAGAAACTCAAAGCAATTACACTGAAATCAGGAACAAAACAAGGCTCTCCGCTCTCCACATATTTATTCAATATGGTACTTGAAGTTCTAGGTAGAGTAATAAGACAACAAAAGGAGATCAAGGGGATTTATAAAAAACATAAAAACCAAAAAGTTCAAATAACATATTCTCTTAGGCTAAGTGGATAATATAACAAATTGAAGTGAACCAGATAAGCTCACATGAAATGGGAGAAGCCTCAGCAGCATGAGGATCTGGGTTTGGATCTCCAGAACCCATGTAAATATTGGGTATGACACCTGCCTGGAAACCCAGCACTGGGAAGACAGAGTTGGAAGAGCTGGAGAAATAAACTTCCTAGCTAGATGGGCTGGAATCTGTGACCTGTGGGTTCAGAAAGGGACCCAGCCCCAAGGAATATGGTGGAGAATGAGCAGAGAAGGCTCCTGGTATCAACCCTGGCCCTCAACACTCAAGCATGTACATGTGCATGCCCACATATACATAAATACACAAAAGAAGTTAATGTAATCCATAGCATTGTCAACTAAACATCGAAATAAGTTTTAAGTGACAGAAAAAAAGTTTATGCATTCTTAAACTCAATCCCAAATTACTTTTAAAAATGACCTTTAAACACATAATTAGTTTGCCCATCACAGAGAGCATGTAATTAATTACATCTTCCCAAGTAACTAATGCCCCTCCTCATGCAGTCAAGAAGTTCCTCCTGGAACTTAGCATGAGCTTCTCCTGTGGGGAAAATAAACAAACAAACAGATAAATAAATAAATAGATGAATAGATAAATAAATAGATAGATAGATAGATAAATAAATGAATAAATAAAAGCAGGTTTCCTTCCTCATAATAACCTCATTTTCTAGCTTCCACTTCTGAAAATTGGAGTCTCCTGTAAAGAATGATTGATGTTCTCACTGCATCATTCAGGCTGGACTCATCATAAAACCCACACTCTTGATGTGCCTCAGTGATTCTAAGTCAACTGTATTCCAGCAGGATGAAGGTTGCAGAAATGCAGGAAAGATGTCCATGAAGCCCTCTCACTCTGAGGACCCCATAGGATGTGTGATGGTAGCAATTGATAATCTTGCACAGGAGACACATAGCACATTTGTAATTTCAATGAGAGCAGTGTGATGTCTCCATATCAGTTCACCTTGAGGAACAAGGAAGTAATGCCAATGCCGTTGCCTTTTGTTTTAATGCTGTCAGATAGCACTGGCAATTATTCTCAGTATCTTTGATTCATATTCAGTCTTCACAATGTTTTTATTTATTCAATTATATCATAAAAATAACAGATTTCATGGTAACTTCATGTATTATTGTGTTAAATTCATATTCACTTCCTTCTTACTTCTCTTGTCCCCTTTTATCTTCTACTGGTCCTCTTTCTACCCCAAAACACATACATTTGCCCACATACACTTAATTGTAGATTAAGTACATGAGAAGAAGCATGTCATATTAGTCTTTTAAATAACTTCAACGGAATCTTATAATATTATTTTCCCATGAGTGCAAGCTCTATAAAAAAGATGCATCTGTCTGTTTATACTTACAAGTACTCATTCTACAGTGTATTTGATTATGTGTGTATATCGCTAACACTCACTGAAGTTTTATGCTTCACACCGGCTAATATTTTTAAGCCTAGAAAGTATATTGCAGACATAAGTCCAAGCTAAGAACCTCTGACACCACATTTCATTTAATATTCACATTCATGTTATTAAGCCAGATTGCTGTCTTAACTTTATAGATGACTCAGACTTAGAGAAGATGTACAACTTAAGTCCAGACAGCTGGGAGGTGGGAGAGCTGAGTTTGAACTACATTTGCCTGCTGATAAGCTACACCATGAGGAATGTTCTAATATGTTTATATTTTAATAATAAAAAGGAAAACAATCCTAAATTATATTTTTTCTGGACATTTCAAACATCTCACATATTGCTTGTTTTTGAGTATTTGGATGTTCCTTAATGATTATTAGTGCCGCTATTAAGGTGTGTTTTAGTTGGCTTTGAGCACACTCTGAACATAGATACTCTGTTTATTTTGTGTGTGGTATGGCCCCTGCTTCCTTTTTAAATCATGTGCAAACACATATGTTCATCTCTGTGATAGTCAAAGGACCAAAGAACAAGCTGATAAAAATTGAAAAGGACATATTGATCTCCTATCCAAACATCTTGTTAAAGACATGCTGCCCTTTCTAGAAGTGAGGAGGTTTTGATAGACAGTTAGCAAGCAGGCAGTTGCTATTATAGTCAAAACACTTGATTTGCCTCATTCACTGCCAGGCAAATGAGGATCAGAACAACTCGTTCCAAGTACTACTTGACTGTGCCATACTCAGCCTCATTTTGTGAATAGTAATCAATTTCTTTTATATTCTGATGAAGTGGGATTAAGATTTCAATGTAATTAAGTATGGGAAATAAAATAGAATGGTATTAAATTGTTGCCAAAATGTGAAAAAAAGACATGAATGACATCATACACAGGACAGGATAGACCCAGAATTCTGTTCTTACGGCTGTTTTTGTTTGTTTGTTTGTTTGTTTTTGTTTTGTTTTGTTTTTGTTTTTCAAGACAGGGTTTCTCTGTGTAGCTTTGCACCTTTCCTGGATCTCACTCTGTAGACCAGGCTGGCCTTGAACTCACAGAGATCTGCCTGGCTCTGCCTCTCAAGTGCTGGGATTAAAGGCATGTGCCACCACCACCCAACTTTTTTTTTTTTTAATTCTATGTGTAGTGGTATTTTTGTCTGCATATATGTCTGTGTGAAGGTGTCAGATCCCCAGGAACTGGAGTTACAGACAGTTGTGAGCTGCCATGTGGGGTCTGGGAGTTGAACCTGGGTCTTCTGGAAGAACAGTCAGTGCTCTTAACCACAGAGCCATCTCTCCAACACATGGCTGTTTTCAATCTAATATGTGTATGATGGACTTTAAAACTTTCCACTTCCTTTATATTTTCTAGTGTTTAAGAGGCACTATGCTACAATCCAAGGATCTTTGAGCTACACATAGGTCCATGTGTATCTGTTTTCTTGACCTGTGAATTTGTTAGCATTTGAACAGTCTCCAGATATCAGCTCTCTCAGTGGTGAATAATTTGCCTGGTAAGATTTTTTTCTCCCACTTAATATTCCTAAGTAAAATAACTTCATAATTTTAATCCAGTATAAACTGATGTTTCTCCATTTTATTCAGATTATGGAGACTTGGTCAAGATTCTGGGGAGGTAAGCTCAGGCCATGTTCTCACTGATTATGAACATATGTCCAACTCCATCTATTGTTGTTTGTCTGTATTGAGACATGTTTTTGTAATGTATTCCACACTAGACTGAAGTGAAGATGGTCCTCCAGTCTCAATTCCTTGACTATAATTTTAGGCATGCCCACCATTCTGGCCCCAACTCATTTTTTTTTTTTTTTTTTTTTTTTTTTTTTTTTTGTTGCTCAGAATCATTGTTCAAGGAATGAAATTTTCCTGACCATAAATCATCATGAGTTTGTCTGGTCCTTTGCAACAGGAAGGATCCATCTGAGAGAAGACCTGACTGTGGTGGAAAAATGAAATGGAAACCCTGAATTTGTAAACTGCCACCTCTTCATGCTCTGTGAATTTGATCCTCACATAATTTATTCATGCCATTCCTGATAAGTCATCATTTTATCACTGCTCCCTATCTGCTTTTAATATGTGTTTTCTTTGTGTCCATTACTCTGATTATTCTATCTTTTTTACCTCAACTCTCTTAGAAAAAAATTCAACTTAGTGTCTTTTCAGTCTGTCCTATTTCTTCACATCTTCATTTTCTTCCAAAGATCGGAAACAGTGCTCTTGATGTTAAAAAAGAACTTCTCTACCATTAAAGCCTTTATTGTAGACAGCTCTTCCATCTTCTATGGAGAACAAGGGATCAGTCATACCTTGTGTGTGTTGGAGGGGGGCAGATAAAAACATCCTGTGCTGAGAGCAGAGCCACATCTGCACTGAACCTTACCAGACTGGGGCACCAGGCACTGGATGGCAGAACAATATGCCCAACTTTTGGAGCTGGAGCTGACTAAGGACTGAACTCTAACCTCATCCCACATACAGATGCCCCATCCTGTTGACTTACCCTGGCCCCCTATTTGCTCTTTAAAACCTAAAGTTTCAAAACAATATTTCTTCATTCAAGTTAACCACAGATCTTTCAGTGACTTTGCCTGAATACTTCCCCAGAGCTCTTACTCAGTACTGAATTTCTTATCACTTGTGGGTTTTGTTTTTCCTCAAGTGAGCAGTTTATAGTAGCACCCACAGTGTTTTCACGTGTGCCTGGTCTTCTCCAAATTATGACTTCTGTAAACATAGTAGGATCAAGCTCTTCCCTTGAGGAATTCTTGGAGTGTACTGGTTATACTTTTTGTTTCCCTGTGTCCTAAGTGATCATACCATTTTTCCTCCATCATACCATCTGCTTCCCTATTTAGCTTCCCCACAAATTTATTGTTACACTTATTTTCAGTGGTAATTAATGGGATTTACAGACACACACACACACACACACTTATTCAAAAGTTATTAACCCAGATACATGAAAGGAACAGATTTTATGGTATGTAACTTTATCTTGATAAATATGACTTCTAAAACCAATCACTACTTGTATTCTAGTGATAGAATTCAATAAAATAATTGTATTATTTTCTTTCTTTTTGAACCCACTCAACTCTACAAAGTATTATAGAAAACTATTCCTTGTGGGACCCGCAAGAAGCTCAGGTAAAGGTGCTTGATGCCAAGCCTGATGACCTGAGTTTGCTCCTTGGGAAACACATGGAGGAAGGGGCTAATCTGATGCCATGAAGTTGTTCTCTTATCTCCACATACACATACATGCAATGGCTTGTATCCCCTGTCTATACACACACACACACACACACACACACACACACACACACACACACACACTAAATACATATAAAAAGGGGGAAATATTCTCTTTAATAACTTTCCCTGCCTTTTTGAGATAGGGCTGCATTTGTATCTCAGGATGATCTTAAAGTCACAGCAATCCACCTGCCTCAGCCTCTCAAGTGGAAAAGTGGCCACCTGCAGATTCCCCATTTCTCACTCAACTCATGTCTATCTAATCTGTTCCTGTAAAGACCGGTCCCACAATGGATCTTAAATTCTTTGTAGGGTTTATGGAATCCTACACTTCCCTCATGATATCTATGAGATGTCTGTCATATCCTGTAATCCTTCTTAGCTCCTTCCTTCATTCTTCCTAGGTCAATGATTATATAAGCCTTTAGCAGGATAATAAGCCATCAGTTTGCACATGGTGTCCAATAGTTATATTTTAATCTGCTCAGACATTACAGGAAAAGGCTTTGACCATGTGCCATTAGACAAAAAACTGAGAAAGTAAGTTAATATTCGAGGCCTAAACTCTAACTGTTCCTTCATTGTGGCTTGGTCATTTCCCACTTTATTTGAACCAACTGACATCAATGTTTGGATCCATCCTGTCCTGTGCTTTCAGTGACTTTTCCTACATTCTGTTCTGCTTGCAAAAATCAACTCTTCACTTTTAACAAGTAGATTTATTCATTATTATTCCACTCAGCTCTCCTCTTATCTTTTACTGTTTATCTTAATGCCTGGAGACTACATAAACTGGCCTTATGCAAAGCACTGAAGATACTTCTTGTCGGTGATATTTGCTTGGTGTCTGTTGCCCTGGGTCATTCTGTTAATCATCTATTTAGCTGTTGTTTCTGTCAAAGTTGTGTGTACACTCACATTTTATTTGGCATGCAAGGTTATGCACATCTTGCAAGGGTCATTTTTAAATGTCTCTGAACACTAATAAAAGACAGAGAGTTGAAGTGTCTTGAATTAATTGGTTCATAAATCATACATTTTATATTTGGAAAATCTTTCCAAAACTAATTTTTATCTAAAACTGATTATAGGTAATAAATTCTAAACCAAGATCATAAAATTATATTTAAGATTTGCATTGGACAGAAAGAAATGAAAAGACCACAATGGTAATATATTTACATTTTATTGTGTTAATCTGCACATCCTCAGAGCAGAAGTTTCCTAGCATCAAGATTAAAATACATCCATCCTCTTACCTATTTTCATGTCTTTCCATGCACAATATTAAAACTCTTTTAGAGATGAAGCACAGATTCTTACTACTAGACAATGTTTGAATGCTAGATTTTGCAGACCCAGGGAGTTAGTCTCCTGCTTCTCTTCTAAAAGTCTCTGACCAACCAACTGTCTAGTTATGAGCATTGTTCAGAAGTGGCAAACATTCATTTGTTTCTGAAATGATATAAAAAATCTCACAATCTGGGCTGGTCATTAGCTATTCATGCTTGGCAAGCTATATAACAATATTGCATTCTTCTTAACTATCATGCTAGATAAATATACATATGTCACATTTATTTCTTAATAAAATACAGTGGTGATATCACAAGAGTGAGTGAACACAAGGACTGTGACATTTGCTGTAGGATTTATATTCAGTGCTCACCTTCTGTATTTGTTGTTTTGCTTTCATAACTAACTTCACCCACTTTCTTGGGGGCTGGTGACCCTTTCTTGGAGCTGCCGAATCCTGCCAACTCTTGCAATCTGATATTTTCTTTTGAAAAGAAACACAATTATTTCAGTGTGCTGTTTATACACAATTCAAAACAAATGACACAATATAAAAAAAAGGCTAAAAAGCTACATTGCAAAACTGCTGTCCTTGAAAACAACTATACTATAAATATTAAGGGACACAGTAGGGATTTCTCAGAAATTTTCACTGTATTATACAATTGGGCTTAAATCTCTTAAGTAAAAGGCATTCATCAAAACAGGAAGTTGTTAAAAGAAAACATGAAAAAACCAGTTCCACTCACACTGTTCCCCAAAATTAACAAATGTACTTTGGGGCACTTTTTAAAATAGAAATATATGTATTATTAAGAAATAAATATTTTTGGATGTGAATGAAATTTCTACATCAAGAAACTGTTAAGTTGGACCACCTTTGGAAAGAGGAAATGTAGAGAAGGGGAACCTTATATGCCACTTTAGAACCTCCAAAGTACTTAAAAATTTTCACAGATAATAACACATTGTTTAAGAGCATATTATAAAATTAAGTACATCTGCAGTATAAGCAACTGCAATCTCGAGTTTTTACTCAGGATAATTAGATTATCATCTCAGGACATAGATGTTAACCTTAGTCACAGAATGTAAGCTGGGGGATGGGGGTAACTGCAAGAAAAATAAATGGAAAAGAATTCTATACACTTTTCACGGTACAGTGCTAAGCATTGAGAAAGGACAAGTGAATTGATCTCAAAATTAGTGAGTCTAGGGACTGTAGTGAAGAAAGGAAACAACAGAAAACACTATGAGGATTTTATGATTCCTTAGCTAGGAAATTCCAGAAGAGATAAATCTAAGCCAACGCTGGTACACACTTGTAATCCCAGAACTTGGGAGTCTGAAGGAGGTGAACCACTAGCCCGAGTAAAAGATGAGCCTCATCAGTTGTTTCACATTTCACCTCAGAGTCCATGGCCTGGAGAAAGGAGAGAGAGGAAGTGGGTGAAGAAATATGGGAGGCTAAAAGAAGGAAAAATGACTGGAGTTTGGCTCAAGCAGTGGTCTCTGGGTTACTTATCTGGGTCTAAATATGACCAGAACAAGCAATCTACAAAGAAGAAAAAGGAGAAGGAGAAGCAGCTACATAATGAGACTTGGCCTGAAAAACTCAAACTGGAAACAAAGCAAAACTTGAGCATAATGTAATAAATATCAAAATGAAATAGCTTATTGTGGGGAAAAAAATCTCATGTAGTTGTTGAAATACTTCCTATGTGAACTGGAATAATGGTTTCATGCATGTATATGGTTACCAAAGTGCATTCAATTATAAATACAAGATTTGTTTCACTGTTTATAAATTATAAAAAAAACTTCATTTAAAGACATTCACATATTCTAATAGACTATATAAATTCTGAAACACATTAGTTATATAATTGTAACTTTTGAAAATATGTTTATGCTACTATGCTATAATATAATAATATTATAATATGCTAACATGTATGAAATAGATTATGACATTTCTCTTATTAACCTTTATGGTGATACACATTCTAAAGCTCACTTATGTGTGTAATGAAACTAAATTTATACTAAATATTGCCAAATCTGCATAAAAAGATTTAACACTAAAAGTTATGTGACAATATTATCCAAACAATAGCATAATCTACAAAATTAGCTTAAATTAATTCCAAAGGAATAACCAAGTAATGAAGAAATGATGCAGAAAACAATTATTAAAAAGCAAACTTGATGTGGCTTAAACACCTATAAATCTAAAATTTGGGGTGAGAGAGATGGCTCAGCTGTTAATAGCATTGGCTGCTTTTGTAGAGAACCAGGACTTGGCTCCAAACACACACACTGTGACAACCAACCACCTGTAACTCCAGTTCCTTGAGATCAGATGCCCTCTTTTGGTCTCCAAAGGCATGGCACATATGTGTCACATAGACATAAATGCAAGCAAACTCCACACACATAAAATAAAATAAATCAATCCTTTAAAAATTTAGAACTTAAATTTAAAAATATTCTGAGTCATTTCATGATTAAATGTATAATCAATAATGAAACAGTATTGTTTTAGTAATAACAAATTATAATAAAATGATATTAAAATTAAACTAAATGTATTAAATTTGGTAATAATGAGGCTTGATAAAATAACACTTCTTACTAGTAAAACTAATATATTTCTTTTTATAATGAGAAATTTAAAGAAGTTATATAAGGGAAGCATTTAAGTCATCACTTATCTAAGACATATAATTTCCCAGTAAATAGGTGGTATTTCATCATGGTCATTTTTTGAAGAACATTCATAT
This sequence comes from Onychomys torridus, assembly GCF_903995425.1. Taxonomy (NCBI): domain Eukaryota; kingdom Metazoa; phylum Chordata; class Mammalia; order Rodentia; family Cricetidae; genus Onychomys; species Onychomys torridus. The sequence goes on from NC_050455.1 coordinate 12,100,597, forward strand.
TGATATAACTGTTACTCTGTAAGTGCACATTATACAAAATAACAAAGGAAGAAAGAAATGGCATATATCATATTACTAACGATGAGATTTCTTAGAAGAATTGACTCACTTATCAAACATTATAAACATAAGGATACCTGTAATATTTTTAACATTTACAATTGTTTAAAAGACAACAATTAAATAATAGGGAAAATAAAGATGCAAACTGTACATTTGTGATACCTGCAATTGTTATTGCCCTTGCCTTGTCTCTGAGATCCTTTATTTCCAGACATGTTTTACCTATGAAATGTAAGACAAATAAAAGTATTAGCTTTAAGGGTCAATTATGACCCAAAGTACCAATGGTAAGGATTGTACTCGGGGGCAGGGAATGTACTAGAAAAAGGAAATCAAGGCTAAAGATTTGAGAGAGATGAGATTCACCACCATGGTCTATCCTGAGTAGGCAGGAGTACCGGAGCAAAGCAGATCCCATAAAGGTGGCCAGGAATCACAGAGGACTCAGACCGCCCTAATGACGTCTCCTTTGCCCCCTTTGACTCCACATAGGTTCCTAGCTTAGGGAATGTGCTGCCCACATGTGCAGAGCTTCTGTTTTAGTAAACTCTCTGGAAGTGCCATCAGACACACCCATAGATAGGCTTTACTTATCTCCCAGGAGCTCCTCAGACAATAGAGCTGACAGTCAAGATTCGCCATCAAAATGAATCAATAAATATGTCCAACAAAGCTGCCCTAAGTCCGCATGCAACAGCAAAATCCCATGAGCCTTTGAGAGCTGTTAAAAATTATATCTGTCATCCCTCACTGCTGAAGGCACTTGGATATAGTCATCATAGAGTAAAAATCACTGGATATTTTGACACAAATATTGACAAATTAGTTTTGAAAGTGTTAGCTTTTGGACTACCTATAAATCACATGAAAATTAAACAGAATAATGGGCTTACATGCTTGTGCTCTAATAGGCACTTTCAGCTGTACTATTGTAAAAATGACGGTGTTAGTCACAAATGTGGAAAGTATACCTTGTAAGTCAGAGCTTGTAATAAAGTGGCAATTCCTCTGTTAGGTGTTAAAAAGATGTAATGGAAAGGCAAGCAAAGCTCCTAAGCTAGTGTTGGTATTGCTTATAATGTGGATCAAGCACATAACTTCTAAGTAAGAGGAAAAGCATCCATTACTATCTGAGCAATTAAGATAATTGCTGTACATATATATGTATATGTATGTGTATGTGTTTATATATATATATATGTGTGTGTGTGTGTGTGTGTGTGTGTGTGTGTACTTAAATATAAAATGTAATGAAAATAGAACACACTAGACTGTTTTATAATAATTACAAATGTGCTTAGGTCACTGGCAATAGATTTTCTGTTTAAACAATAAAGTGAAAATTAACCATAGGTTTTATAAAGCATATAAAATGATTCAGTAAGTTTAAAACTGAGTGATGAGAGAACATATACTCAACAAACTAAATATGTAGAATATGACTTTCATATCTGATAATATAGAATTAATAAATTGTCATAATATTGAGCTATATAAAATAATATATAAAATTACTATAATATTACATAAAATAAAATTATTATACTGACTAACACGGCCCAACAAAATAGAGCCGACTTTGAGGGATGAAAGGAAAAACAAAAAAGGGTCTACCAATAGGAATGTAAATAAACATGTTTCATCTAATCAGGATGCCAGGGACAAGAATTACTAAGGATGTACACTGGATCTCAGTCACATAATCTATGACACAGATCTAACAGATAATGACCAAATTATTTCAAAGCATCAAAGAATGACTCTGCATCCAATTGCATCTAAAAGATTACTGCAGGTCTAAAATCCATATTCTCCCTTGGGAGAGGCTCTGGCACAGGAGACCAGGGTGAATGTGAAAACATGCACCTCACACACGTCAGAACAGACCATCTAGCATTTGTTGGCAGGGGCTTCTTAACTGAGAAAGCTTGTAGCAGAATATTTCTGACTATTAAATTTATATCCATAAAAATCATGGAACCTCTGTATAGTCACAGAGTATGTCTTAATGAAAAACATCATCCTGACTATAAAGCCAACTTGATAGAAATCAACTGGCAACTTCCTACTCAACTCCATCTATTATAGTGTTGTTTTTCTTTCTTTCCTTCCATTTTTTGCTTCAGGGCTGGATGCCAAACTCAAGGTCTTCCACATGCTATGCAAGCTCTGCTATAGGTAGGTAGACACCCAGCCCTAAGACCACACTTGAAAGTTTCTATATCTTCTTTTTTGTGTTTTTTTGGGGGGAGCGTATTTAGAGACAGGGTTTCTCTGTGTAGCTTTGGAGCCTGTCCTGGAACTCACTGTAGCCCAGGCTGGCCTCAGACTCACAGAGATCCTCCTGGCTCTGTCTCCTGAGTGCTGAGATTAAAGGCGTGCACCACCCCAGCCCAGCTGTTTCTATGTCTTCTAATAGCAGCAAATTGAGAACATTCCAGATGCAAACCATAACGTTATCACAGCTCAGAATACTTTCATTGTGTATTATGATACTATACCATATTAAAAATTAATAAATATAAATATTCATTATTCATATTTTAACTTAGATAGATGTGATAGTACTGTGAAAAGCAATTTTGTGTTTGCCTTGAAATTTAAAATGTTCAATTTTTTAAAAATGTACTTTGAGCATAAAATCAAAATTAATTGTATTATAAATTATTGTCCCAGATAATGTATAAATATGAGTCAGATGAAGATATTGTTGGCATGTCTAAAATGATACAGCTATAACAATTTGCAAATTTTGGTAATTTCTTCAATTATTTATCTCAGCTGAGAGCAGGGAATAATTGCCCAAGTGACTGTTTATTTTTAGTATGATGAGTACTTTGATTTGACCACAATTGTTTCATCATGACTGATAGAATGTGAGAGAAAGAGTTGCTCAGGTTGTTCATACACTGTGCTGAACAGTGCTCCCGAAAACCTTACACTGTGTTCTTGTGATCATTACAACAAATGACAAATGTCTTTAAGAGCTTGGTATATTTAGGTTCCATATATCTTCATGAAAGATGGCTTTGCACCTGAAATCTTGATGTCTGCCAAGATATAAGTGAGAACAATGAAGTCTGCAAAGTTCCCAAGGCTTAGCAGATCAGGGACTTCTTGGAACTGTGCTTAAAGAAGTTCAGTGATCTGTGGACTGATTGACCAGTATACACAGAAAATACAGAGTTTAGGCATGGTATGACGCCAAAGATATTAGGGTTAATACTTGAGGGTTAATATTAGGGTTAATGATCTTCACTCATGTCCATCTACAAATTTACTCCCCAGTAGAACAATGGTTCTGATATATTTCTATTGGTCATGGAAATGAAATAAAGAAAATCTATGGATAAAAGTCAACACAACTTTTAGGACTTTAGTCACTTAACAACTAGCTACCCGGCAGGAGGAAACAGTACCACCATGGTGTCTCTCAAGCTACAGGGGGTGGGATGTAGACAGTTAATGGACATGAGCAGAAAGAGCTGACTCAGGAATACTATGGCACTGCTTATGCAGCTCAGGGTGTCCCACAGTAGGAGATATCCCAGAGAAGAGAGGGGAGAAAGTACAGGCAGCGAATATTCTCAAATCAGTATGCTGCTTTGTGATATTATTTCTCTTTCCTCATCACTGCACATTTTATTTCTGTGAAGTCCCAACCTGTCTGCACACTTGCTGTCTTCACTGAGTCACCAACTTCTGCTGACTCATCGGTTTGCAAAGAAAAGCCATTCAAGAGGAAATTACCTGTGCCGCTCTTGTCTGTCATCCTTCCAGAATGAGCTGGATCTTTCTCATTTTCTGGCATGATATTGTGACAATATTTTAAAACCTAATTCCAAAGAAAAATATTTTAATATTGCTAATCAAAATCAGTCTGCATTTCATTAGTAGTCAGAAACATTGGTAGTGTTAGAATGAAATTGTAATATTATAGATCATATTAGATAGCTACAAAATTAATGCCAAATTATGTTAAAGTATAAGGAATTGGATCAACTATCAAGCATGTTATCCAATCCCTAGTGGTCATCCCTAAACACATATTTATACAAGAAACACTACATGGATTCAGCAAATTGTACTTTTGTATATAAATAAAATATCAGGAAGATATCAACAGAAGCTTGACATTTGGCACTAATAGAAGAGCAAAATTTGTCCATCAGAACCGCTAAAATAAAACATTAGCTTTTTAGCAAAGATGTAGAGAAACTGGATCACTGGTCATTGTTGCCAGATTCTAAAACAGTATAGATACTCTGGAAAATAGTTTTCAGTTCCCTTTAATATTAGCAGCAAAGAACTTATCAAAATGAATCAACAGTTGTAATCTTCAGTGTTTACCCAAGAAAGAACACATTTTTACTCACACATGTACAAGAATATATGGTGATATTTTATTTGTGCTGAAATGTGATTTTATTTGTATGTTAAGAAATAAAGTTGTCTGGGGGTCAGAGCTAATAGCAAGCCATTTAGCAGAAGTCTGGCAGTGGTAGCACATGCCCTTAATCCCAATCATATGACAGGCAGATCTCTATGTGTTCAAGGATAGAGCCAGCACAGAGACACACATCTTTTACCTCAATACCAACCATAGAGACTTGGAGGTCTGTATAGACAGGCAGTGATGAGGAGGTCATGTGGTTGGGTTTACAACCAATGAGAAGGCAGAACAGAAAGTCAATAAAAAGACAGACACACAGTAAGTAAAATCTCTTTCTGAGGGGAAGGATGACAGTGACAGGGAGGGGTAAGAAGGAGCTCTTGGTCTTAGCTCTTGGCTGCTGCTCTGACCTCTTGGGCTTTTAACTTTGCATTTGGCTCTATGTTCCTTATTTAATAAAACTGTTCAGAATTACATCTACAAGAATATTTTTGTAGCTTTATCCCTAACAATAAAATCATAATTACTACCTGGAATAGCCTTCAGTGCCTAAACTACCATTGGGATACAATTCAAAAGAAAGGAAGTAGGTAGAAAAGACTATTTAAACTATCATGTAGGCAAACATTTGGATGAATTGAAAATTAAAATGTTGAGTGGAAAAAGTAAGATAGTCTCCAAAGGATACAAACAATGTGCTTCCATTTATATTCATGAAATAACAAAATTAGTAACAAAGAACAAATTAGTGGTTGCTCAAGGCTAGAGATGAATAACAGCTTCTATGAAGGAATGAGATGGTACAATCAAGAATGCTGACTGTAGTTGTGGTTACACAGAGCTAAACATAGGAAAAACATCATTAATGTACACACACATACATACACACACACACAATCTCTACCAGCATTGCAAGTAAAATTTGAATATGCCATTTTGTTTGTAACCAATGTGAATTTGGTGGTGTTACCAACTATGCTAAAGTTACAATGTTAAGAAGACAATGAGGTGGTGATCCTCAAGAGGACGTATCTTGTTTTGCATTTTGCATTTTTTGCAAGTTTTGTGAACATATAATTATTTCAAAATGAAGTACTTATTATAAAGTCATAAAAGAAAAGATGAAAATTTTGATAACTCAAAAACTGCTGCTTGTAGAAGTGAAGAAATGCACACTAAATGACTTATGTAATGGGGGCTAGAGATATAATCCAAGTGGTAGAGTGATGGCCAAGCATGCACAAAGCTCAGGGTTCCAACCCTAGCACTGAATAACAGGTGAAATGGCACATCCCTATGCTCCTAGCACTTAGGAGACAAAGGCAGAGGAGCAGGAGTTTAGGGTCATCCTCAGGTACACAGCAAGTCCAAGACCAGCCTGGGATACATGTGTCTCTATCTCAAAAAAGAAAAATAAAGCTAATACATCACAATGAAATTTAGAAAACAATGGGCTGAATGGTGTGTGTGTGTGTGTGTGTGTGTGTGTGTGTGTGTGTGTGTGTACTTCAAGACACTGTCAGAAGTCCTCCTAGAGGAAGTGTCATCTGACCAAATTAACTGAGATCTGGAATTTACCAGTTGCAGGGAAATATTTCCCATGCACAGTTAATGAAGATTCACAATTTCTAAAGCAAGATTATGCTCAGAATGTCCCAGAAAATGATATGGCAAGTAATTCCAGAACCAGTTCTAATGCAAAAGTATAAATTAAAAGCAACAAAAGAATCTATTGCATTTCACCTGACAATTTAACAAAAGCCTCCTATCATCCTGCCTGGACCCCTCAGGCTTTCTTTATTACAGAGCCAAGACAGCTTGCTAGCTTGCCAGGAAGCTGAAAATCTTACATCCTTCACAGTTCTTGATAAAACTTCTCTTTAATCCATCTTCTCACCCCTTAATCAAGCTAAGATTTAAAACATACTAAAAGTCATGATTAAAACAAGAATATGTAAAATATTCTAATGATATCTAACTCCCTATAGCTATAGCATGTATAGTACAGATAGTAATGAACACATAGCAAGTTCAGATGGCCAATAGTGACAGCACACAGAGAATGGGCCCTAACCCTAGCCTTAGTCAGATCTAGATCTCCACAGGAGTAGAATGAACAGACCATCATTCTGATTATACTCATATCAAGGGTTTCTTCTACAGCTGTGGAGAGAAATCCAGTGCAGTGAAATTAAAACAAAGGAAAGTCAAAACAAAGATACATAAAAGACCAGAGTTACAGCAGAGAAAATGGGAGCAGGGGAGATGCTTAGTTGGTAGAGTACTTGCTGAGAAAGCAGGAGGAACTGAGTTCAGAGTCCTAGCACCCACTTAAACAGTAGAGAACAGTTGGAGAGATGACTTCCTGCTCTTCTATAGTACCAGAGTTCAGTTTCTAGTGTGCATATCAGGTCTCTGACATCCACCTGTAATTCTAGCTCTAGGGGATCTAAGGTACTTTTCGGGCCTCCAAGGGTACTGCACTCAGCAAAAAATCTGCACTTACATACATACAAATATTAAAAATACTTTTAATGGTAAGTGATGGGCTTGTACTTATAACCCTAAAGCTCATGATGTAGAGACAAGAGGATTTCAGGGATCACTGGGCAGGCAGTCTACCTTTTAGGGTGATAGGTAGGTTCAGTGAGAGACCCTGCCTCAAAATATATGGTGGAAAGTCATAGAAGACAGATACTTTTAATCTCTGGTCTCCACAAATGTAGACACAGGGGTTCACACTTGTACACATGCACATCCAAAACACTCACTCACATACACACACAGAGACAGAGAGAGAGAGAGAGAGAGAGAGAGAGAGAGAGAGAGAACATAATGAGCTCTACCACTTGTCCATGAATGAGAAAAATGGCGACATGAGTGCCCTCAGAATTATCTAGGCCTCAGTCTCACATCTTAGTTGTTCACATTTTTTTTCTACATATATCTTAGCGTTCTGCACGTGTTAGAAAGTTTGGCTGCTGACATTTTGAGTTTTATGTTGGAGAGCTTTGGACTTCAAAAGTAGATAACTTTCTCTGGTATGATTCCAGTTGCCCTCAGAGGATTATAATTAGTCCTGTTTGAGTCAGGTATGTAAAATCTGATCCAATCAACAAACTGTTGCCAGGAACCTAGGATGCTAGCTGAATTGTGTGCCTATTCTCAATCTCTGGCCACAGTGTTGGCTAGGATGGCTGCTGTCTACCAACAAGTGTAGATGCCAGGGTTGGCAAGATGAGAGGGAAGGAAATTTGAGCTGCCATGTCTCTAGGCTGCGTTCCAAATATGGCTATCTGGGTGACTACACCATATGGTGGCATATTTTGGCAACCATGCAGAGATGACTCTGGTGAGTTGATTTTTTTTTTTTTTAAACAATGAACAAAGTTACATGGTAAGGCAGGGGACATTAGATCACTAGAAACAGTAAGGAGGCTACAAACTCTTTCTTAGGATGATCCAGAAAGAGCTCATGAGGGATCTGAGATCTTTGACTGCATCATCTTACCTACATGCACTTTCATATTCTAGACTGTTGTCGCGAATTCTCCTGCATCCTGTCACTAATGCACTTACCGAGTTTTAACATACATCTTGTTTATAACATTGTTTTATATTTCAGTGGAATAAGGATGAATTATATAATCTGTGCCTTGAAATGGTATTTACCAGTCTCACTAGATATTACACACATTTGCTAATAGCAAGAAAATTTTACACTGAGCTTAGAAACTACAGAACCAGGAGATAAGACACAGTTACAGAGTTATGTAGTTGTCACTCTGTGATGCTTACTGCATATTTTAAATAGTACCCATGCCACTTACTGAAGCAAGCCATAGGTACCAAGTCCATCATTGCTTTGTATAGTCCTTTTGTTTAAACTGATGTCTCTCCATCAGATTACTTCCCATGATAAGACATGTGCCTTCTTCTCCCAGGCCTTGAACAACTCAATAACACAGCTTTATGCTGCACATAATATATAGTCTTCTGAGTAAGTATGTCATTGTGCATTATCCCCACTGCTTTGAAGATCTGACAGAACTGAAATGTTTTCTATTTCTCTTTCTCTCTCCCTCTCTGTTTCTCACTCACTCCCATTTTCTGTCATTAATGTTTAGCAGAATAAAAACTCAAGAAAAATTGAATTGTGGTAAGAATAATAGAAATTTTTCTGAAAACTTGAATTTACATGTCAAAAGTGAGTTAGTAACACAAAGAAAAATTACTGGAACATATGAATTTTTTATAAAGCTTAAAGACAAGACTTTCTTACTCTATGTTCCAGATATAATCACCATGAGCCATCCCTGATGACTATTTCCAAAGATATTTCAGAAAATAATGAAGAAAAATGTTCATCAAATGCAGCAAAAACTGTGAAAGAAATATTGAATATTGAATGCACCCATCAAATACTGACTTACATTTTTCACATGTTCTACACATTTTAGAATCTTATCCTAGAAAACCCACAACTCAATGGAAACAAAGAATAATTCAAGACTTCTGAGTCAATTTTACAAGGAATATCTTCTGGTATTTTTGTTTTTATTATACACTGATAGAGTTTCATGACAATGCTGAAAGTATTGGAAAATAATACATAAAGTCATAAAAGGAAGATTGCTCAACAGCTTTCCTACTCACATCTATAATAACTTATCTATAATAACCATTCTGATGCTCTGATGCTGTGATTCCTAAACTGTTTCTTTGATAAAGATCTATTGATTTTATATTACACCCAATTGCATTAAGACACATTAAATATTACAACTCATGGTTTTGATGAAGCTACATACATCTTCAGAAAGACTCAATGCCATCTTTCTCATACAAATCAAATTAGAACTGAGGCCATTTCTACACAGATGCTCTCAAGCACATCTCACATTGTATTCAGAAATTGTCTGAGTGGAGAGATCAGCCCTTCACCTCTGAAAATGACCTGAGACAAAGTAAAAAAGAAAACAAGCAGTTCAAATCATCTTTCACGATGTTAAATTATTACATAGGTCAATATCATGTATTAAATCATAATTTATTTCTGAGCCACATCAGAGTTTTACAATGGGCATACTGAAGAACACAGAATCTGACATAGTATGAAATACTTAACTTGTCCATAATGCCTAATGTACAATCACAATTATGGCTAAGTTGAAGTTTCAAAATTAAATGGTATTAAATGACCTTTCTAAGTTAGAAAATACATTCTGTTTTCAGATACCACTTTTGTTCCCCCAAAATGTGCCTTCTGGTGCTATTCCTTTTGAATGTCAATAATTGTTTATTGACCCGGTCTGTGTATTTCTGACATATGTTTTATACCAATCCTTCCCCTAGAAAATTGGAAATATTACAAGCTTGGAAAATAGCTACAGGAGTCTTGACCGAAAGAAAGGCAAAAACAAAAACTTATACTTGAAACATACTATATCTGCATCTACTTCTCACCAACAGCCTGCTGGCCCCATATTACAAAGCTATCCCCCAGACTTCAAGAAGTAAAGCCACTTGGGAAGATACTTTTTCTGGGCAGCTCAGAGCCAGCTTTCACTAGAAACTGACTCCAGGTTCATTGGCCAGAGAAACTGGGAAGGTCTCAGAGAGGGGTTATAAGAAGCATTCCTGGGGAGAAACAAAATAAATACAATTCTCAGAACTCCTCAATATCCTGTTGTGTATATTAAAATGATAACAGCATGCAGTGCATTTCCCAATTAGCTTTTACATGTAAGCCTGGTTGGATGGAATCATGAGGAATGTTTACAGCTCCTGCTTAAGATTACAGAAGTACATGATCTCAAAAGCCAGATATATTAAAGAGCCCAAATTTAAAAGAATAAAACACTCATAGATGAAACTATAGAAAAACAAAATGAGAAAGGCCTCTTTGAACTTGGCACTAAAAATACACATATGCACATAAACATGAGTGTTATGATTTCATAAAATATAAAGTAATTCTGCTATTTTACCAAAGTAGTCTTACAAACTAGGAAGGAACACTTGATGAAATGTTAATAACTAAGAATTTCTGGTATGAGGGATATAAGGATTAGAAAAAGAGTGAAATACTTAAGAAAAATATGAATAAATACCTTAGAGCTAGCAGTCACCATAAAACATATACTCACAGAGAGTTCAGGGGGGAGATAATATAGTCCAAATGAATCTACTAAATGAATAACATGAAATGCCTTTTCTTACAGAATTTATAATAAAATGTCAAAAATTAAGTCAGTATATAGCAAAATATACTAGAGATTAGGAAAGGACAGGGCCAGAACATTAGAGCCATATTTTCACATTTATGTGCAGACATCTTATCTGAATCTTTTCCAAGGAGAGAAAATAATTTGTAATGCAAATTCTATGCCTTCTTCTTTAAGAAAACAGTGAAACTATTTCAAAGGACCTTTTCAAATACAGGAAACTATTAATAATGAAGAAGTAAATGTGAAGAAAGATAAAGTGAATCTAGAGATGCTTACTATTTGGGGTAGGGTTAGCATTTTGGAAATTACAAACCTTCATCTAGTTAGTCAAACTAGAGGGCATACACTGTAATTGACCTAGAAAACCAACTATAGAAGCCATTGGTTATCAAACATAAGCTCAAACTAGGCATTGCATTGTCATTGAGGATAGCTCATATGTGTTATTATCTGGCTGTCTTCATGAAAAGATAAATACTTTCTCTTTGCAAAATCATTTTCTCCCTTACATAAACCCTATGTGATCTATACAACCTTAGTATAGGTTCAGGTGACTATGACACATGATAAAGCACAGTGACTATAAGAGACAGCATGCTTTATAAATTGAATTTATTTTAATCCCTTCAGTTATTCATATATCTACATAGAATTATCTTCTAAGAAAGATGAGACATTTTACAAAAGAGAATTCCAAATTGTCCTTTAAAAACAGATAAACCTTAGATTAGCTTCTAAGCCTGAACATAATAAACATTTTTGGGATTCAATTTACTCTAAGATTCCACTTTGATCAACATATAAATAATTGTCCGAAAATACAATATGAAAGATATAATGAAGAAATTTTAATTAAATATTCTCCAGTTGTTATGGGTTGCATTTGGGGACTGAGGGAGAGAAAATGCCATCTGGTCATCATGTAAATTCCTCTTCCTGCGTTCACAGGAAAACTAGATTTTATGAAGTTTTTTGAGGACAGTGCCAGGCAGACCATAAGCCTAGATTTCTGGCCATTGGAATGGAGAGGAGGTTAGACCAGAACATTCCAGTTGCTCTTCTAGGTCTTCTCCTTCACATGACAACAGTTAAGTGGTGTGACATCATCAAAAAAAAGTAGCCTTTGTTCTGCTAAACCACCTTGATTGTATAACATTTGCATTGACAAGTTGAAGAACTGACAAAGTACTCATCAGTGGCTTACAAACATTGTTTCCTAAAAATGAGTGTGGATACTAATAACAGAAATGCCTCCGGTTGTTTCCCACTGTCCTCAGAACTAAAAGAATGTCATGTCTAACTGAAATACAAATGATTATATTTTTAATGTGTATTAGAGCATAGGGAAAATGAATTTTGGGAAATTCTCTTTGTTAGAAGCTAAAAAAAAAATACCCTACATAATTTTCACATACTTCTTGGAACATTTGAAGTGTGTATCTTCTCAATTATGAACCTAATGGTTAGCCTTGCTTTTAAATTCAAGATCAAGGTCTTTCACCAAAGCAAAGCCATCTCTCCTTGTTTCACTTCTGGTCATTGGTATACAGCTTACATCAATGCTCCTGTGTTCACAGCCTGCCAGTAGCACTTATTGAACCCACATACACAAATTAGCATCTCCTAATGTGTTTCCTACCAGACAATAAAACAAATTCGCAGCTATTATGGTGTAATTTTTTATATGAAACCTCAAACTCATCACATTGCTAGTGCCACTGCCAGTGATATCAACACCCCAGTTAGGAGCAAGTCTTTTAAGGAGGTATTGTTAGATTCCTGGATCATCAAGCTTCTCTTTCACTCTGGTGAGAGCATGCTTGTAAAAACAGTCCATCAGATGAGTATGTGGAAATGGCAGTTTGCATCTGCTCTCAGGAAAAGATTGTGTAGTGGTCCATCTCAGGGTTTGGGCTGGGGGAAAAAAAGGCAGTGATAGTCTGATACCTATTTGGCCTGAAATCAACAGAGAGTCCTGAAGAGTAATGGCAATGAGAGATTATTTTTATGGTGGCATATATTGGTTACTTTTCTTATTGCCCTGAAAAGCACCTGTCAAAAGCAAAACAAACCAACCAAACCAAAAACCTTAAAGGGGGAGGGTTTATTTTAGCTCACACCTTAAGAAGGTGGAGAAAGTATGGCTGTAAAAACATGAGGTGACTGGGCTGTTGGTGTCTGGAATCAGGATGTAGACAGCAGGCAGGAAGTAGGCCAGGCTATAAAACTTTAAGCCCTGCTCCCAATGATCCTCTTTCTCCAGAGGTTTCCACTTCCAAAAGCCTCTTACATTCTTCCTAAACCTCATACCAGCTCGGGAAGCAAGTATCCAAACACAGATGTCAACAAAGGATCTTTCTTCGTCAAGGTACAACAAGTTAAAAGATGTCTGCAACATCTGGAGACAGAAGAGGTGGGGGAGCCCAAGAAGGATGCAGCAGCAACTGGGAAAGTGTACGGAGCTCAGGGGATTGATCCATGGTGTTCTTCTGCAGCACTGGGGCATAGCATGAGGACTCCAGCCATACCCACACCTGGGAGCCTCACACCAGCAGGCACTAAGAAATCTAGGACACTATTAGTATACCAAGTTGGAGAAATGGCACATGGCAGGAGGGTGCCATGTGCACCCAGGGACCACACTGCAAAGAAACAAAAGGCCCAGAAGTTTAGCAGAGCTTAGTTTGATTGTATATGAAGAAAGTAGACATGACTGAACTCCCAGAAGGGAGCTTAAGTGACTTAGACAGCAGGATATTCTCTGCAGGGGTCAGTTTTCAGACTAAGATCAAGGCCTTCTACACAGCAAATATACATTGCTAATGGGACTCCTTTTATCAGAATTTTTCTACAGAAATTGCTAAGGTCACCTACGGAAAGAATCAATGCATTTTTCCACCTACATTTTAATATTGAATTTTCAATCTCCCCTTCCCGCTCCTCCTCTCCCTCTCTCCCACTCCCTCCTCTCTTCCCTGTGTATCCTCACTTCCATTCCCTTTCTTCCTATCCCCTTCCTCACTGCCCCTTCCTTTCTTTGGTACTTACCCTAAAAATGCCCACATGCACATGCCCTGACTTTCCTCTATATTTTGGGGGGACATTTTAAAGAAACAAATATTGACAACTCCTTTCCAGTGATAAGTGTGGAATTAAGGAAACAGAAGATTAGTAAGAGTCTTTATAACAAAGCCTCATGTTATCAACTCTTCTGAGGTTATAGCTAAACAACAGGAACAACAGAAACAAGTCAGTATTTAATATCAATTTGGAAATTTGAGTCTGTTTGTTCTAAGGAGGTATCACATTTCACTGCGCTGGTCCTTTTTATAGGCCTTGTAGGATTTAAAGATTGGATAACCCCCTCGTAATCCCCTATTTTCCTACTGACTCAGCTTCTGTTATTCTACTGAGAATTGTTACTGAGGCCTGATTTTCCTAATTTTGAAAAAGGATACCTAGCCATTGGCCAAGCATCTCCAGGGTGTATCAGGTTTTTATGCATCAAGGTTCCCTAAATGATCTTCTTCAAAATGTAGACTACTGGATTAATACAAAGCACATGTTGCTAAATAAGAAAGAATTCTATCTCATGTGAGTTCCAAAATTAAAATCTAATAAATGTGGAGAGACTAAGTCCCCCTAAACATGCCCTCAGCAGAAGGTCACAGGGTCTTTCCTGGCTGCAGAGCCCTGAGAACTAAATTAGAAACAGGTAATACTCCATGCTATCCCCACCCCTATTGCTCAGTTTTATCCTCTTGTTCCTTGCCAGAGCTGAGTGAGTGATCCTTAGGGGGAAAAGAAAATCATGTGACTGAATCTAGTAGGAAAATGAAGACTGGGGTAAAGTCGGACAGCAAAGCCTTATTTCCTTCTAACTGCAGCTACAAACTGATAATTGAGAAAATCTAATAAATGCTGAAGTTTCTTATTACAGGCCTCATTCTAAACGGTGGGGTACCCTGACAGCTTCCCACTCTCTGACTAGCCCAGAATTCAACAGCGATCACTTTGGGTGTTTTGAATTGATAGAAAGGTATGCTTTCCTATATATTCTTTTGTAAAGAAAGTCACTGTAGGTTCCTCATCATTATGACATGAGACAAAAGGTAAAGCTTTCATAAATGACTATTGTAGAAGTATTTCAAATACAAATATTCAGGTTCTTTTTAATTGTTTAGATGTACAACTATATCAACATTTAGTATATTTTCCAATGAATTGTGTACTCAGTGTACTAAGTGATCTCTTCAAATCCAAAATGGAAATTAAAATCTTCCAATAAGGGTTTGATGGATGGCTCAATCAACTCCCTGTTGCTTAACAATGAGGACCTGAGTTTGAATCCCTAGCATCCCCAAAATGGGTGTGGTGTACATATGGAGGACCCTAGTCCTAGGGGAGAAGGAAGTCAGGAGAATCCCCAGGGCTCAGTGTCAGCCAGCCAAGCAAAATCCATGGCTCCAGTCTCAGTGAGTGACTCTGGAGAGGGAGCTAGAGAGAGAGCTCAGTCAACGAAATGACAGTTGCGGAGGGATCTAAGTTTGGGTCCTAAGAACAGAAGTAAAAGCTGGGTGTGGTGGTGCTGCAACCTGTACACCCAGACTTCCAGGTTCATACAGTATCAAGTCCCTGAAGTTCAGCAACCAGCCAGCCTAGCCCTGATTCGGCTTCAAGTTCATTGATGATTTGGGAATTTGACTTCTGAATTATCGAAGTGAAGGTGGACATTTAGAAAAGGCCCAAGGAGTGGTAATAAAACACTTGAACTTGTTTTCCTCTTCATCGTCTTTTTTCTGCTCCATCTGGACTCTCACTAACAAGAGGGAGAGGAGCTGTCCCACAAAGTAAAAGTGGATGAGGAAATGGCCAGCTAGCCTAGCCAGACCCAGTGTCTTCAGGTTCCTTGGGGAACTCTGTCTCAAACACTTAAGGTAAGAGAGTGACTAACTGTGTTTCCACATATATCCCCTCATGCAATTATATACACTACACACATAGCATCTACACATACAATAACACAGCAACACACACACACACACACACACACACACACACACACACCACTCAATAATATAGCTATGGAGAAACATTAAATATTAGTGGAAAATAAGCTTCTTACTAATTTTCTAAGTTCTTAAATTGTCACTTAGGAGAAATAGTTTTCATTTGCTGCAAAACAATACAAAGATATAAATAATATAAATAAAAACACCAAGTAAGAAATCTATGCTAGGTAAAACAACAAACAAATAGAGTGCAAGTTTGCCATCTGGAGAATAAGAAAATCAAAAGTAGTAAGGAACATTGGGGATTTATTACAAAGAAATTATGCCAGAAGCGCCTTAGAGTCATTTTCTACAAAAACTTCAAATTAGTAGGTAAAGAAATAAATTGTACACTATATATTTGGATGGCACTGATATAATTTTATACAGCGTCTTACGGCACAATATCTGCTACTAATTTAAATGACTTTAGCTATAAATGTTGTCATGCTGACACAGTTTCCTGCCATGCCACAAGGAGCCAGTAACAATGAAAGAAATGATGTGGCAGAATTATCTAGGCCCAGAAGGGAAAGATACTGGCTCGTGTCAGGCATTGCATTATAGAATTCAAAGAAATTAATAAATCGGAAAGCACTTGAAGTATCAAGCAGATACAAACAAAATAGAACTAGACAGAGGATCATGGAAACTGCATAGGTCAAAGAATCCAGCTAACACAGGCCTTCGCCATACCTTGGGGGAACACAGCGGGATCAGAAGCAGTTGCCATCATTGTGCGCCATTTTGACAGCTCCTCTTCCTCTTGTTAGGTGAGATTCTAGATGGAACAGAGGAAAGAGGATTAAGAGGAAAACAGCTTCAAACGTTTTATTACCACTTCTTGGGTCTTTTCAAAATGCCCACCTACATTTTGATACTTCAGAAGTCAAATTTTCTAATCATCAGCATTTTCTGCTGCACCTTGGAATGTAGAAATTATGTCTCTCATTTCTCTTTGAATTCTCATAGTACTGAACAAATATGAGATGCTCAGAGATGTTTCTTGGAAAACATCATTGAGCTTTGTAAGATAAGAGCTCTAAAGTTTCAGGTTGAAATAGTGATGATCATAGAGCTTTTTGCTATAGTTATTCATTTATTGGATAATTATTGCATACAATATCTAATTAAATAAAAAAAAACTCCCTTAGGAGTTTATTTTAAAAATCCATGTTATTCAATACCATAGCCAATGAGTATATCAAACTTTAAAACTAAAAGTCTGTGGTTATGTTATCTACCTTTAATTTCAGTAGCCTCATGCAGCTATATCTTCAATGAAGTAACTTTATAATGTTGTTCCAGAAGACTCAAGCTTCATATTGTGTTGCTATGTCTATTTTCTAAACTTATATTAAAATATACGTGTTCACTACATGTAATATGATCAATATTTCAAACGTTAAAATACACAAGATCTCCATGTAATCATTTAATCTTTCACAGGAACATATTAATGAGAAGATAGTTATACCAACCTAACAGCCAGCACCATATCATAGGATATTCATTAAGTGATGGAGAAAGTTTCCAAAGCAAGCAGGGCAGGCATAAATTTAGGAAGCAAAAGACATTGGAGAGACAGCAAACTGTGGTGGGAAAATGGGTATGGTAGATAGCATGGGGAAGGGACTTAGAATGACTGATGATTCTGACAAGGTGGCAAGAGGAGAGAACACTGGCCAGATCCTTAGCCAGGTCTGTGTGAGGATAAACTGGCATGTGGAGAGGAGATGAACATGGGAAATCTGTTTGAGTTTTTGCTAAAAAATAATGCAGTATTGGTTTCTAGCCTTTGCAAGAAGCCTGTGAAGTGGAAACAGTGTCAGGAATTGTAGATTTCCTAGTTGGACGAAAACAAACAACAAGTTTTGAAAACAAATGCCAAGATAATTAGCTTTGACAATGACTAAGAGAAATTATCAGAAACAAAGGAACAAACAAATTGGGCTTGAGAAAGCAACAGAAACGAATTTCAAGGAGGAGCCAAAACCTGAAAAGGTCCCAGAAGTTCACGTGTATGTGTGTGGTGGTGTCCATTTCATCTGAATGATAGGTCATAAAGAGCATTAACATATATCCTTAGCCAAAATGTATATAATTCAGATAGCAAGAAACACATGGTTTAATGAACAGGGAGGAAAGCAGCAATGCAACAAGCTTTCCAGAGCTTAAGGAGATAGGAAACAGAAAGAGCAAGACAATGACAGTACAAAAAGTGAACACGGGAGAGAATCTTGATGTGCCTGATAGCTTTAATGTGCAAAGACTTGAACATTTAGCTTTTTAAAAAACTGCTGCAATGATATGCTTTGCACAGAATGGATTTTTAGTTGACTCAGATTGACTGCAGAGCCACTGACCCTTGACCAAACCCATGGAAATTATCAACTGAAGAGAAGTGGTGTTTGTAACCATGCAGCTCTCTGCTGCTTTAAATCCGGGACTACAAGTGCTCAGCACCATTTAGTCATAATTTTGTTTATAATTTTCCTCTTTTCAATGGAATCTTGGGAGGAGACATATTCCAAATAAAGGTTGGTGATGTATCTATGAAGAAATTCACTTATCCTAACAGCTCTGCAAAGAGGTATTTGGGGCTCCTGCTACACCAAGGCTTCCAACATCCCACAGTGTTAGTTTAAGACAGGCATAGGCCATGAGCATCTATGTTCTCCAGAGATAGAGGAACAAAGAAAAAAATTGGTTTCTGACATATCTGGACCCCTTGTGCATGTGTGTGCATGCACACACACACACACACACACACACACACACACACACACACTCCAGGAATTTCTATGCTGAGGCATAGTCTCTGCCAGTATAAATTGAACTGCATAGAGAGAGAGAGAGACTTAAGAAAGATGATACATGTACTGTTATCTTTGACTGGTACAAGTACATGGCAAAGACACTCAGTTCTTCCAGTCTCTCAAAGCATCTGTCACAAGCATTAATAGTGGCACAACAACCAGAATTAAGGACAGAACATTTTCAAGAAAGGATTACTAAAGTTGTGTTTGTCACAAGGATGGAAAACGTATTGCCTATGTTGTCTAAGAATCGTCACTAGACAGCATCACAAGTGTTTGATGGCAGAGCTCCATGGACGCCAAACTCTTTGAGCTGTATCCTTTTCTGTCTCCATCCATCTTGTCACCTGTACATCACCGCTTTCTGATTTCTAACCTTTAATACTTTAATAGCCATACCTCTTATCTATTTCCCTGGTTTGTAGTTATATAAACCCAACATTTTTCAAGCCTATGAAAAAAGGCTGAATCTCTTCAGTTCATGTGAAAAGATGTTTTTAGTTACTTATATTTGTACAAATAGCCTCTGAGTATCCAGAAAATAGAAAAAAATGTAATTGCTGGTAGATATAATATAAAACAGGATGATATTGTAAAAAAATAGAATATTAGGCAACTTAATGATGTATCAAAAATTGTAGCTTATAAATATGTTACATGTGTGATTAAATTCCTGGCTGGACCCATCACTAGCAATGAGACCTTGGAGAAGACAGCTATTTGGAGTGCTGGCCTTTTACTATTGGAATTGAAAATGATGAAGTGATAATGCCTTACAATCCTACTGCAAGGATTGAAATAGCATACACAGGGGTGGTGAGATGGCTCAGTGGAAGAAGATACTTGCTGTCAACCCTGATGACTTGATTTCAGCCCCAGGGATGAACATGGTAGAATGAGAAAACAAAATCCTTCAAATTGTCCTCTGATCTCCACAGGCACATCATGGCATATGTCCTACACACACACACACACACACACACATTCACACACACACTCACACTATGTAGATATAGCAAAAAAAAAAAAACATACATAGACTCATCATAGCATAAACACCTAAATCAACATCAATTATCTAAATTATAATAACTAGGTTTTTAATCAACAAATTTTATGTTTGAGGAAACAGTGGTTAACTTCCTCAGGTATCAGTTTTCTATTACATGAATGAGTTTTTATGAACAGTGAAAGACCAAATATATAGATCATCCACAAAAATGAAACTTTGTTCCAGAACCCCTATATCCATCAATCTGCAAATTCAAACATGATCTTCATTAATCAACTCAAAACAGGGATAACTGTGTCAATGACTGCACCCTCTTACCTGCCACTGTCCCCAATTCTAACTCACAAGCCAGCAGAGGAAACTAAAGAGGCTCCCTGTAAACCCATAACATGGGACGTTCCACACCTACTCAATTCCCCTTCCCCAGAGCATTGTTGGAGCCTTCCCATTGTGTCACCAGAAAACTGTTCCTCCTCCATCTGTGCATTTAGGTCTCTGCCCAATGTAAGTAACAGTGATGAAGTCCCATATTTAGAAAGCTCTAAATAAGTAGTCTGCTTATTCCCATCGATTTGAACTTCATTTAGTTTCACAGCACTGTAGCTGAGAGTAAGAGCTAGGGAACAATATATAAAAGGAATCTAAACGTAAATTACCATGTAACAGGGAAGACAATGCCCTAACTAGACATCTTATACTACCAATTAAAACCTACAATACTAAGAATGGGTTCATCATGTTGATTTATTGGCCAAACAAGTCCTATATACTACCACCTAAACATCACAAGAAGCTATGCAGAAGAGAAGTGGGAAGATTAATAGAGCCATAGGTGGTGTATGACTGCAAAGACACAGCATCTTCTAAAAAGGAGGGCTGATGTACATATCCATGCACAGGGTCTGGGACAGCTCCTACACCTAAACAAATTCAAGCTAGACAAAATACCAGCCCAGAGAGGTGGCAATGGGCAAAAGCCCCACACATAACCAAGAAACTATTTGGAATTTGAGGCCTGCTGGGAGAGAAAAGAAAGATATTAGTCTTCTCTGAAGGAGTGTCACTGAGCATATCAGCCACACTGCGGGGCAGACACCACGTTCAGGAGTAGTTGGTTCACACAAGTGGACCCCATGGTATTTTGCATATGCCTTTTGTTGATTCATTCAGTATTCTTTGTTCTTTTCGGTTTTTTCATCTATTTGTTTAATTTTTTTCTGAAAGAATATAAACCTGGGTAGAGAGGTGAGAAGGAACTGAGGAGGGGGTTGGAGGAGTGGGAATAATGCAGTCAAAATATATTTTATAAAAAAGCCAGTAAAATGGGCAGTGGTGGCGCATGCCTTTAATCCCAGCACTCAGGAGGCAGAGCCAGGCGGATCTCTGTGAGTTCCAGGACAGCCTGGTCTACAGAGTGAGATCCAGGAAAGGCGCAAAGCTACACAGAGAAACTGTGTCTCGAAAAACAAAAATAAAAAATAAAAACGTAAAAGCCAATAAAATACCTTACTATTAATTTTTAAATGGTGAACTAGCTGTGTGTGGAGACACATACCCGTAATTCTAGCACACTATAGACTGATGCAGGAGGTTACAAACTCAAGACAGCCTGGGAGATGTAGCAAGGCCTTGTTCCTAAGTGAATGAATGCTATCCTACGTGTTTTCTTACTGTCTCTATGTACAGAAACTAGATTTCGCAATACCGCGACATTAGGGCTCTGATGCATAGAATATGCTTGCAGACATGCTGTTTTGCTATCATGCATATCCATATGATTATGACACCAACAAGCCAACTCACTGTATTTCTGCCTACTGTGAATGCACAATCTTCAACTACTTCACATATTCCAGCTGCTCCATCTGTTTTTCCCTTAGTCATCATTCCTTTTCTTCTTTTCCATTTTCTGTGAACTCCAGAGTCTAGAGTTTTAGCAGTGAATATTCTAAGTCAACTTAAACCTCGTCTGACTAGGAAAGGGATGGGTAAAGAAGTACTGTTTTTATTTTAGTTTAATGTAAACGAGATCTTTGAAAACTGTCCTGCTGGGGCCAGTAAGACAGCTCAGTAGATAAAGGTGCTTGCTCCTAAGCCTGATGACCTGAGTCATATTCCTGGAACCTCCTCTGGTAGAAAAGAGAACTGTTCTTGCAAGCTGTCCTCTGACCTTCACATACTCACCATGGCATATGCACATGCCTGCAAATACGCATTCACACTCACTTTTAAGACGATCCCTCTCCACCTCAGAGCTCCAAATATGCTCAGCAGCCACATACACAAAGAGAAGGCTCTAAAATGGGTGAATGAATCCCCTGGGTCAGAGAACCATGTGTTTAGGTATTCTGTGTAGGGACAAAGCTGGAGATTGAGTCCAGATACCTTAGAAATTATATCTCTAGCCTGTTAGAAGAAGCCAGTATAAGGATGCCCTCTGTAGTCAATGGGGAACACAAAGAAGGCTGTATTGCAGATTGTGCAAGAGAGTAGAAAAGCCAGCCAGCCTCTGAGGGCCACCCATCAACTCAGTTGTATCTCCATGTTACCTCTTTGACACTTCTGAGAATTATTCTGATATAGTTCACAAATAAGTTCTAAAACTCAATAATACAATGAGGAGTATGCTATATCCAAGATAAAATGGACCAGCCTTGTATAAATAGTTAAAACGCCTTATAATTGTTTAGTGTGCTTTGAGATTAGCCATCTATTTTTCTCAACTCTTACATTTGCACATGGTGGCTTAAATTCTATTTCTTCATCAGGTCCAAGAAGACACAAGGGATTAACAAGAGTGATGAGCATTAGCAAGATTATTCTCTGTGGATCAGGAGGCCAAGAGACATACATGGTGGACCATGAGGTTATCAGTGGAACAGGAAGCTACCTGGCCAGCTCATTCTCCTGAAGGAGGATGTCAAGAAAGCAATGGCCAAGTGCTCTGATGTGGACACTAGGAGATGGTTGTGTGCTGGGTCTAATGGCAGCTGGCGAGCCCTGGATCAAGGAAAGACTGGGCACCACTTCCCTCTAAAGATGGAGATGTGGAATTAGCTGATTTCATTTTTGAGGATTTGGAGTAAATAGGGAAATAGAAATCTTCAACCTTTCTCAAAGAAGCTATTCAATATACAGTTCAATGGGAACGTCTTTAAAAATTTTTATTAAATTAAAAAAAAAAAACAAAGAACCACCAGTTTAAAAGAAAACATTGGCAACTTGAAAGAACAACATGTGAGTTTCCACCAGACATCCTTACAAGTGAATGAGGTAAAATAACTTTAGAAGTCCTGATCGTGGTCTGTTCTGGACACAGAAAATCCCAATCCGGTAGCCAAGGAGGAGAGACAGCATTTCTAGGTGGTCAAGGGATAGAAGAACCAGTAGTAGCAGCCCAGGGGCACTGCTCCCACCCTAGTGTGCAAAGGGCACCAGATGGTGAATGGTGCAGGCCCCCCGCAGGCCCCTGCAGGCCCCTGCAGGCCCACTCACCCTCTGAACCAGCTCCTGCTTCTCTGCCTTGTTGTCCGTTACTGGCTCGCGCCTCCCAGGCCTCTTCACCAGTACATTCCACCACTTTCCCGGGCCTCTCTGCCTTGTTGGCCTGTCCTTCTTTCCTCCCCATCCTCTCTGTCCTGCCCAATCCTCCCTTTACCGGCCCACCCAGCAACCTTCTCATTGCTGCGTTCAAGCCCAGCTCAGCACTGGTCATTGCCCAAGGAGCCTCTCCTTGCTCATTTCTCCGTTAACCTGCTGGACCAAACTCCCTTCTCCTTCACTGCAAAGCAAATGGGGATGAGGCCAGGGCCCTTCCCACAGTAAGAGAACATAAAATACACAGCACCGCAGACTTTACTGAACGTCCAGGAGGACATGGGGACCTTGGTCCCGTCACCTCTGAGGGTTGCTGGCAGGTGTGTATCCTGTTTTGTGAACACTCCCCACAGAGCGGCTCTCAGCACTGGGTTTCTTGCCCCTTGGGACCCTGTGACCAGAAGTCTCTCTGATGTGTGTGCCCATTTTAAATTTGTTAGTTTAAGGTGACTTTATACTGTTAGTACTGAGAGACCTCGGCTAACTGTTAGACAGGAAAGGAAGCTGAATTCATTCATCCATCCATTCATTCATTCCACTTTCTATGTCAGGACTTTGTAAGGAAAGGGATTGATTCATTCTGTCAATCCATTTGTATAAATGTTTGTTTCTAATAAAAGAAATTTTGAAGTGTTGACTTTCTAAAACATTATGTGATATAAACTATATTTTCCTAAGTTTTATATCTTTGCTATGACCGGAAACAGGCTTCAAAGGAAGGTACTTGGGTCTTAACACTGTTCACCAGCTGCCTGCTTGGATGAAGCCAGTCATGAGTCTGTAAAGAGGATGGTGATAAGGGGAGGCTCTGGATACAGAGTCTTCTCAGCAGGATAACAGTCTCCAGGCAACACTGGAAGTGGGTAACTTGACTGCCAAGGGTCATCAGCACAAACTACTGTTCTCACAAACCATCCAAAGAGTCATGCTTTCTGACAGGAAAAAGCCTGATGGAAAAAGGGCAAGGGCCAGAAAACCTGCCAGGCTGTCACTCTTCAGTTACCCTGTGCACAGACAGATTCCACAATGTAGTCTCTATTTTCCCAGGCGTCTCGCATCAACTACTGAAATTGACTTGTTAACAATACAATATCAATATTTTTTTTTCCAAGATAGGGTTTCTCTGTGTAGCTTTGCGCCTTTTCCTGGAACTCACTTGGTAGCCCAGGCTGGCCTCGAACTCACAGAGATCCACCTGGCTCTGCCTCTCAAGTGCTGGGATTAAAGGCATGCACCACCACCACCGCCAGGCTGGACAATATCAAGTTTTAAACAGAGTGAATCATCTGCATCTCAGTAAAAGTATACTTGTGATGGTTCACAATATGTAAGTGAATATATTAAAATGTCCAGATTTTTAGCCTAAAATGATGTTATCTACTACAAACTTCATTGCTGTTGAATTCTTCTAATTAATTAGGGGGCCAGGGATACTGTCCAGTTGGTAGAGTATCTATTTGCACCTCAGAACCACCCAACCAGGCCATTAGAATGAACCTGCTTCTAATCCCAGCACTCAGATGGTGGAAGCAAAGGATCTGAGATTCAGAAGCCAGCCTTGGCTACATGAGATTCTGTCTCAAAGAAATTAAATAATAACACTGATTGATAGTTGCTGTACTCAGGAGATCCCATGTCATTTTAATAGGAAACATTGTAGAAAACAGCACAGAAAGATCAACTTGGTTGGACCCTCTGCTCCTGAAGCAGGCCCTAACACCAAGGAGGATTTTTCTTACCAGTCGTGAATCATATCCTCAGAACTTCACATATGGGGCATCCCCTTCGATGAATACCAGGGACAGATACACGGAGCTGGTCAGGTCTTGCCACACATCCCTCAGCCCATTACCACTAGATGATGTGCTAACTGAAAGCCCTGTTTCTCACTCAGTAACAGAACTACAGGAAACACAGACTTAACTCTTTGTGTCTTCAGTTATGAAGTCTCAAGATATGTCAAATTTATTTCATAAATGTATTTTCTTTCTCATTTACCCTGTCTTTTATTATAAAGTTCTCAATCATGGATATAAAGCATATACAGGAAATACATTTTAGATTCCTACATAGACAAGGTGGTCTTCATATAATGTAGGAAAGTAGATTTTAGAAAGAATTAGAATAGCATCTGAAAAAAGAGCAGATTATTTCATGGCAACAATGAATGTTAAAAAGAAACACAATAAACTAATAGGACATAGAGGGAATAAAAAAATACATTCTACACAAAACTACCACCCAAGAATAAGAGCAAAAAAAGAAAAGAAACAAAAGCAACAGGTAGTTTCAAAGAACTAAAAATGCTAGTTAGCAGACCAACACTTAAATGATGTATTTCAAGAACAGAATAGTACCTAAGGGCTAGGAAAGACTGAGTTTAACCCACATAGATTTGTCAGTAGAAAACATGGCCTATCCACTTATGTTCTAGCTGATTAGTTTTGCATGACTAGTATTAAAGACATTTTGTATAAAGCCATGCTTGGTAGTAAAAAGCCCATATTCCTAGCACCCCTGATGATAAGGCAGAAAGATCAGAAGGTCATCTTTGGTTAAAGGGTGAGTGAGCTCAAGAGCTATCCTGGGGTCCACAAGGTCCTGAGTCAGAACGAAACAAACAAACAAGCACTATAATCCATTCTCAAAGCCCTGATAGTGCTCAGACATCTCAAGAATTATATCTATTTAGAGACCCCTGGGTTCCCTCTTAAATTGAGATCAGAGTTATTTGGAACCACTTTTTAGGTTACTTTGATTCATTCCACATCTGTCTGAGAGGATGAGCTGAAACATCTTTATGACACTGGTGCCTTTTAAGACAAATACAAAGATCATTAGAAGATGGCCAGAACTATCTATTTAATATGTGTGATATAATGCCAGTGTTTCAAAAAAAATTACTATTTTGGGCAAATATCCTCTAACATTTGCTTACATGAACTAACGTACCAAAACAAATCAATACATTTTAATTTTTAAAATAATCCATGTTGACATACATCTACAAAGAACCTCTAGTAGAGAATTGTCAATGTGCTATATTAACATATGATGTATAATATTTAAAAATCAGACCATTTTGTCTCTTCTTAAGTGATGTATGATTTGGAAACTATTTTAGTTCTGTTTCAGTGTCAAAGCACACCGCTAATGTTCCTATTGCCACTTTCTGTAACTTGTAGTCATCTAGCCAGGAAAGTGACTCTTCCCTTCCATCCCAGCATAGCATACACACCATCTGTTTATCACACGCTCTTGAGTCTAGGCCTGACCGTTTGTTTTATAGAACTTCTATCTAACACTTCATCAAAAATAGCCTCAAATATTGGACTGTTTTAAGATAGACTGACTGAAGGAATATAATTTACATATAATTAGTTCAGTTCCTTTAATAGAAAGTATTATGCTTTTTATAGCACAGTTATAGTGATTTTCTCCCTGAATTAGAGGAAACCTATACCAGAGGACATGCTCAGAGAGTATTACGCTAAAGTGAATTTTTACTGTGTTCCATTATTCTTCCAAAGATATCAAATTGTACTAGGTTAAAAGGGCATACAAATATGTATGGCTACAGGAAACAAAGGTTACTGATATTAGTGTCTATTATGTCACTTGATAAGACAAAACAGCAGCCCATGGAATGGGAAAAGATCTTCACCAACCCCACATCTGACAGAGGGCTGATCTCCAAAATATATAAAGAACTCAAGAAACTAGACATCAGCTGGGTGATGTTGATACACGGCTTTAATCCCAGCACTCGGGAGGCAGAGCCAGGTGGATCTCTGTGAGTTCGAGGCCAGCCTGGTCTACAGAGCAAGATCCAGGACAGGCACCAAAATTACACAAAGAAACCCTGTCTTGAAAAACCAAATAAGAAAAAAAGAAAAAGACAAAAAAGAAACTAGACATCAAAATACCTAATAAACCTAATCAGAAAATGGTGTACAGATTTAAACAGAGAATTCTCAACAGAAAAATCTCAAATGGCTGAAGTACGCTTGAAGAATTGTTCAACATCCTTAGTGATCAGGGAACTGCACATCAAAAAACTCTGAGATACCCTTTTACATCTGTCAGAATGGCTAAAATAAAAACCACTAATGACAGTTTATGTTGGATAGGATGTAGAACAAGGGGAACACTCCTCCACTATTGGTGGGAGTGCAGACTTGTACAGCCACTTTGGAAATCAATATAGCAGTTTCTCAGAAAACTGGGAATCAATCTACCTTATGACCGAGCTATACCAATCTTGGGCATATACCCAAAGAATGCTCAATAACACACAAGGACACACATTCAGCTATGTTCATAGTAACATTATTCATAATAGCCAGAACCTAGATTTCCCTCAGCTGAAGAATGGATAAAGAAATTGTGGTACATATACACAATGGAGTACTACTCAGCAAAGAAAAACAATGACATCATGAGGTTTGCAGGCAAAATGATGGAGCTAGAAAAGATCATCCTGAGTGAGGTGACCCAGACCCAGAAGGACAAACATTGTATGTACTCACCCATAAGTGGATATTAGGTGTAAAGTAAAGGATAACCATGCTACAATCCACAGCCCCAGAGAGGCTAGGTAGTAAGGAGGGCCAGAAGAGGGACACATGGATTTCCTTGGGAATGATAAATAGAAGAGATCTCCTGGGTAAACTGGGGGCATGGGGAAGGAGATGACAACATAAGGGATCAGGTTAAGTGGGCTGGGGGCAGAAAGGAGGGGGAGAGTAAAGAAAGGAATGTCTTGATAGGGGGTCATTTTGGGGTTAGGGAGAAATCTGGTGACAGGGAAACTCCCAGGAATCTACAAGGATGACCCAAGGTAAGATTCCTAGAAATAGTGGAGAAGGTGCCTAAATTGGCCATATCCTATAATCAGATTGTCGTCTACCCCAATTGTCATCAGAAAGCCTTCCTCCAGTAAGTGATGGAAACTGATGCAGAGGTCCCCAGCCAAGCAATGGGCCAAGCTCCATGAGTCCTGATGAAAAGAAGGAGGAATTGTAGGAGCCAGGAGGATCAAGGTCATCACATGACCTTGGTTTGTGGGAGTTCATGGACTCTGGACAGAAGGCCAGGGAGCCTGCGTAGGACCAGTCTAGGCCCCTTGCATGTGTGTGACAATTGTGTAGCTCCATCTGTTTGTGGGCCTCCTAGCAGTGGAGTCAGGGCCTGTTCATGACACTTGAGCTGGCTTTTGGGAACCTATTGCCCATGCTGGGTTGCCTCACCAAGGCTCGATGCAGAGGGAGAAGACAGGGAGAGGAATGCTGGCAAGGTAGGCAGTCAGACAACAGTGTCTAAGACATCAGAGTAATCTTGTGGAAGACATGAGAGAACACTGACTGGGTCCTCATGTCCTGGTTGTTCAAGAGTAAACTTCACATTTATTCTAGTGTTTCTGTTTTAATTTTTGGAGCTATTTATATTATATTATTATCACATATTTTGTGATATCAACTTTAAATTTGTTGTGAGAAATGACTTGCATAAATACTAAAT
The DNA here is from genome assembly GCF_903995425.1 of Onychomys torridus. Classification (NCBI taxonomy): domain Eukaryota; kingdom Metazoa; phylum Chordata; class Mammalia; order Rodentia; family Cricetidae; genus Onychomys; species Onychomys torridus. Next base: position 12,129,282 of record NC_050455.1, read on the forward strand.
TAGAAAGTGAATTAATATAAATTCAATAAAAATATACCCTGTGAAATTGCTGTGATTTAACAAGATACCAATATTAATTTTTACAATTTGGATAAATTTTTATTCTCTAAAATGGTTTTGGTGTAATCAGATCTACAACATTGCGACAGCACATTTAGATACTGTCCTTTCTTGTTTTGTAAGGCAAGGTTTTAAAATGTTGTCAGGCTGTCCTTAGATTCACTAGGTATCCCAGGTTAGCCTTGAGCTCACTGTGTCTCTTGCTTTAGACTCTTTAGTGCTAGTACGTGTATAGCTCATATAGTGTCTTTAATATAGTATTATTCACCTGGTATGGCAAATCAAAAATTCAAGGTCAGCCTGGCCTACGTGGAAAGACCCTGTCAAAATAACCAAAATGAATTAAAAAGTAGAGGAAAGGCAGAAGAGGGGAAGGGAGAAAGGGAAAAGGGTAGCAATAAAAGAAAATAGAATCAATATCCTAGAATAGATTGTGATTTGGGAAAGTAGCAGATTCATAACCTGTTTTTACATTTTGGCATCACTAGCATTAGTAATAGTAGTGGTAAAGGTTAAGGAGGTCGTATATGCTACAGCATGGCACATTTGGAGGTCAAGGGAAAACTTTGTAAAATTTGTTTTCTCTTTCTGCCTTTATCTGTGTTGCTGGGACTGAAATAAGGTCACCAAGCTTCCCACTTTACCTACTAAGCCATCATACCATCCCCTCACAACCTGTCAAAGTCATGGTTCCCATACCACCAATTCTTTGTGAAAATAAATCAAAATAAAATACTGTAGAGTTAATACTTATTGTTAACTTGATTGGCTCTATAATCTCCAAGGACATGGATCTCTGGCCATGATGATAGAAAAGTTTCTAGATTAGGTTATAGTTTGAGGTGGAAACCCTACCCTAAATATAGACAGCCCGTTTCATGGGTTGGGATCCCAGAATGAGTAAAAATGAGAAAGTGAGCTGAGCATCCATTTTCGTCTCTCTCTGCTTCTTGACTGTGGACACGATGTGACCAGTTGCTCCCAGCTCCTGCTGCCATTCCTTCCTGGAAGTGTGGAAAATACCCACACCCTGTGAGCCACAGTAAACCCTTTCTTAAGTTCCTTTTGTCAAGAATTTCACCAAAGCAGAGAAGAAGGAAACCAAGTAACTAATATATACAAAGCAAGACTATTTCTGCTGACTTTGACTTATTATGAATGCCAGATTTCTGTCTCATCTACTCATGCATAAACATCCTATTAATACCACAAGCCTCCTCAAATTTTACAGTATCTGCATTTTTCAATTATTCCTTTCTCTTCCAAGCAGTAGAAACTTAGCATTCTAGTATGAGACTTTCATCAGTCAAAATAGTCAATTAAAAATATACTCATCATTCTCCTGCCTCTGCCTCATCAGCATATCTGACCAACATGTGTCCCCCCAACAGATACAAGATCAAGTCATATAAAAATTTCTGGGTGCATGGGAGGAGGGTTCATGAAGCCCCACCCTAGCTGAGGAGCTATTGGTAGTTGATGGCTGCTTAGGGAGGGAGGGAGAGTCAGTTTTCTTCAAGGAAGAGGTGCCTGAGAGGCTGTCTTACTCTAGTAGAGAGTCCTCTCCCAAGCACAAGTGGGACTCAGTGGAAAAGAATGAAACAGTACCAAACAAAACCCTTAAAGTTAGGAGGAAATCATGGGATGGGGTTGGGGTGGCGGGAATGTGGGTTACACTTAATCAGAGCATATTGTATGCATGTACAAAATTCTCAACAAGCCTGCAAGTCAGAAGATATGTAATGCACACATATCACAAGCAAACCTCCTGATTTGTCTTTCAATCCAAATGATAAAGCAGTGAATTAAAATGGAGAAGCTCTTAGCTTTGCTATTGCCAAGATGGATGGCAATGGCTACTTGCTAATTTCTATTTATTCACAGTTGCTTCCCTTTCCTGGAAAGGTTTTGAGCAATAACTACAGCAGTCTCCACTACCAACCATTTACTGATTACTATCATAAATCAGGCGGGGCACTTTCCCGTTCTCAAATCTCTTTGATGAATTGTTCTTACCTCATTTTCATAGCCATTGTGACTTGGATCACACAACTTGCCCAGAGCCACACAGTTGGTAATGAATAGAGTAATATTCAAACCCAGTGTGATTCAAATCAGCACACTTCACAATAGTTTACTCAGCCTATTTTATAGGAATATACAAAAGATTATTACTGGAAGATAGCTGATAAGTTATTGATTCCTCCACATGTTTTTTTTTTTCTCTAAGACATCAACAAAGTAAAATGGACATAACAATCCTATAGGAGTGGGAGGAAAGAGTAAGAATGTAATAGCCTTTCCTTCAAGTGGGGCTCCAGCCAAGAAATAGATAATGTGGTGGTTAAATGTCATTGACAGTTGTACTAGGTTTAGACTCTCCAGAAAAACACACTTCTAAGTGGATCTACAAGAGGGTAATTTATGGACAACAGTGTCCCATAGGTTGGAGTTCTGGATTGAATTAAGAAGAAGAAGCTGAGCTGGGCACCAACATTCAACACAATCTGCTTCCTGATTTCAAACACCCAGCTGTCTTGTGGTCCTTCTTATGTGCTTTTCTTGCCATGATGGACTGTATCCCTTCTCAGAAAACATACCAGGATAAGTTCTGCCTCCCTTGAGGTGTTTCTTCTGCCACAGGAAGAGAATGGTACTGATACAGAAGAAAGAAGCAAGTGAATTCACTGCACAAGTCTAGCAAAGGCACTATGGACAAAGTAAGAGCTGGGGGGTGGGGGGGGGACATCAGGAAAAGCTACCAAGTGCAGAAAGGCTAACACCATGATGAGGTCTGGGGGGGGGGGGCAGTGTGTAAGGACCTCAGAAGCATCACACCACTCTGCAGGTTAATAGAACTTTGCACATTCACCAGAGAAGCAAGTTCTTGGGGATTCACCCCTTACCTTCTTTTTCAGAGACATCACTCTGACTGGTATAGGTTAGTAGAATTGGGGGTTTGTAGAGATCAGTATCCTTTCAATCAAGACTCAAAAATACCCTCAAATTCTGGGTAGATTCCCTACTCTCATATGTGTAGAAATGCCCAAGTATCCTTCTGGGCAAGGGCTAAAGAAAATATTCTGAATCCATGTAATCAAATGTGGACCTATACTTTGGATGAGGGCTTCAAGGGAACATCAGAAATGTGGGGAAAGAACCCCAAAGTAGAAGGTGCATGAGCATTTCTTCTTAATCAAAACCTGAGAAGATGCCAACTATCATAGGGAAGTATTTAAACCTAGCACAATATAATAGGAATTGCATCAAAAGGATTCCATCTGAGGGTGTGACTTAGCCTCTCTCCATGGTTAAGTCTCTCCCCAACATAGAAAGGGCGAAAGCACAGAAGAGTTTTGTCATGCCTATTGCCCTCCTGGAGAGGCACAGAGGACACCTGAGATGGCAGGAGTATTTTCAAAAGCTGCCTAGTTACAGAACTCACAGTCCAAATGTCTGTGTCACTAGATGCTGAGCAGCACAGGACAGAAGACATATCACTTACATTCATGACAAGACACTGCACATGGGGAGGAGAGCTTTGCTTGCATTCTGAAAGGAGTGAACACAAACAATATGAAAACATATTAAATATCTTAGCCTAATTTCAATCAACTAGATACAATTATAAAACCATCTGTCAGAATTGGTGTTCAAGTGACCAATATAATAAAGTTACATTTGTCACTTGAATGATTGGAGAGTTTCTACCTAGAGAGCTATATACATTCTCTCTCTCTCTCTGATATATATATATATATCAGACATAATTTTCAATATCCATAGTCATATTGTTATTACTGACAAAAATTTCAGTTTATAATTCTAACAACATATACCAAAATAGCCTACTGTGTTAATCAACATTATTCAGTTTAAACTATAATTTTTCTCTCAGCACACATATTTTTCTTACTCAGCATCATCAAAAAGCCAAGTTTCTATATCAGCAAATACATTCCCAGTTATTTTCTCTCACTTGAATCTGAGACTAATTCTAATTGATCATACTTAAAAGTTTATCAATTTTACAGAAGGAATCTACAGATATTATCCCTGATGAAACCCCTGTGGTGTATCAGCCCAAGCAGCAACTACTGTCTTGTGTGGCCTTCAAACTTTCTATCTGCCAAAACATGCGATTGCCAAGTTAATTATAATCTAGAATTCCCATTAAGTTTATGCACTGGTTACATTACAGCCTTTAATATTTAATCATAACTTTTAAAACAAAAAAAATTCATTGCCATAATACTCTATTTCCCATTTGACTTTCATAAATTAGATATATAAATCTAGTGCTTTTCCTGCTTCTCAGAATTTAACTGAAATTTTCTAAATAATGAGAAACCCTTTCTGCTTTGAATGAACACAGCATACACCAGGTTTCAGCCTCAAGACAGTTTTTATGACCAAATCATCAGACTCTGAAATAAGTTTTTATAATAGAAATGTCACTTGTTTACTGCCAAGGCAGCACATACAGGACCTTTGTCTCATTAATTATTGTGGGTTAATAATATAGAGATTCCAAAACAGTTTCCGATTTTAACATGGCAAATGCTCTTCATATCTATTTACTAAAATTTATGAAAAGCTTCTGCTCTGGGGTGTGGAGAGCTGATTCCGTGGTTAAGAGCACTCATAACCAACTGTAGCTCCAGTTCCAGGGCATCTGACACCCTCTTCTGGCCTCTGTGGATGCTGTATATGTGGTGCACAGACGTACATGCAGGCAAAACATCCATGCACATAAAACAAAAATGAATAAATCTAAAAAAGAAGTTTCAACTCCAAGCTGCTTTTCTCCTTCTAAGATTTGTGCAAGTGACAGAAAAAAGCTGGGACAAAAGGATGCTTCTGTGCTGGTGTTTCCTTTCAGGAAACTGATAATTGAAAAGAAAAAAAAAATGAATATTCTTTCCAGATTGCTATTCAGGGGTTACTTCCTTATTTACATGCTAGGGGGCTTGTATTTAGCTTCTATTCTTTTGTGGCATATTAAAATTCTTTGTTTCCCATCTCAATTAATCTGCAATCTCATTT